>NC_051425.1:25289762-25294762 GCF_015228065.2 Penaeus monodon | reverse complement strand
CTATCATATAGATTATGTAACAAAACTATAGTAAGCAGTAACCGACCGGTTCTTTAGACAACGGCTGTATCAGTCAACTCGACAGGAGCAAAATTAGCATCGTCAAATGATTATAACTTTTTCGGTTCCCACACTGATAAGCATTCATTGTAAAACATCAGTCTAGTATAGGAAAAAAATATTTCCTTCACAACTCAGGGTATTTTAAGCGTCTGGAATGTGTTCGTTCGTTCCGTTGAACACTTGTGTTTAGCTATTTAAAAAAAGTGAAAAATTGTATTGTATTTTATTCATCTGTAGAGTTATTACCGGTCGGAGATAACGCGCAAAATACCATAGATCTTTCAGAGTTATTAGTGTATATCTAAGTATGGTGCGTTCGAGAGGCATCTTGATAATCTTCGTTGTTTCACAATATATCGTTGGTGTTTTTTTTATAACATCGCCAGTTTCTTTTCATTTGAGATTTATTTAGATTTCGAATGTCTTGGTATTTGTATATAATTCTGCTGTACTTGGCTGATCATTTGGATATTTGTTCAACGAGAGTATATTATTATAATATATATCCCAGTATGGTCTCAGTATTTATGCATAAGTATGACGAAGATGAAAGGAAAATGAAACAAATTGACGATATCAGGTAGACCTCTGTTAGCCCCCCCCCCCCCCGACGGCTCTGAGGTGCAGGTAAGTGGTATGTCAATTCTTATATTATAAAGAGCCAAACATATCCCTTTCTGTCAAGATGAATTTAGTATTACAAACCATAAAATCCCTCACATTGTAAATTGTAAATCACTCTGCATTCCCTAAGAAAAAAAAACGTATAATTATAATACAGAAGTAAAAAATGAAACGCAGACGAAATAAAACTCCCAGGCAACACCCTCAGCGTCGCTCTCTCAACAGGCTTAACGAAAACGAAAGTGACGGTACTATTTCCACCTTTTCGGACCAGCGACGGAAAGCCCATTCTTCGCTGGCGCTCGTCGAGGTGCAGTTGTTGTTTGGGAGGCTTTAAAAAAAGGGGGGGAAAGAGGAGGGGGATGCATTGTGTTGTATATGCCCGTGAAAGATGGCTCGGGATTCTTAACTATTTGGTGGATATTTGTGACAGTGCGTGCGGGGTTCTTAAGGCTTCAGGTCAAACCTCCCGTGCCTGGGTACTCGCTGAGCTCGTCCTGATGTACTAGCTGTGGAGAGAAGAGATCCTGGGACGCTGACACAGCCGGTGTTTTGCTGCTGATGACGAGGTGCTGACGAGGAAGGCTGACAAGGAGGTTCTGATGGGCAATAGTTGTGATGTTGAATGTTGCTGTGGGAGAGATGTTTGGAGAAGAGTTTGAGGGTATGAAGGCACATAATGGTGGTGTTGCTGCGGTTGAGGCGATGCTAAGTTATTGGCTATCGGAATAATTACTTTTATTCTGTTATTGTTATTAACCTGTCTGTAAGAACTGCAATTGTACCAATGTCGGTTATATCAAACAGGTTCACGATGTTGGCTGTCAGGGTAATAGTATTGTGAATTATAGTATGATTATAAGATGATAATGTAGGTGTAAGCATCTCACAGATGCAATGATGAGTGCAAGTGTGGCAAATGTAATGTCTATTGTACGTATATATATATATGTGTGTGTGTGTATGTGTGTGTGTGTGATATTAATGATAATAGTAATAATAATAATTTACAGTAATAATAATAATGATGATAATGACAACAATAATACTAACACAATAATATAATGATAAAAATGATAATAATAGTAGTATCAATAATAATAATGATAATAATGAAAATAACAATAATGATAATTATAATAATAATTGATAATTATTATGATAATGATATAAAGTAGTAGCAGTGATAATGACAATGCTAATGTTGATATAATAATAATAATGATAGTAATGATAATATTGATAATGATAATAATAATAAAAATAATAATAATGTTAACAATCTTAGTAATAATGATAATGAAAATAATAATAATAGTAATTACAACAATGATAATGAAAATAATAATAACAATAGTAACAATATTAATAACAACAACGATAATGATAAAAATACAAATATATAAAAAATGAGATGATGATGATGATAGTAATATAATGATAATGACAATAATAATTATCATTAGTTTAATAATAATAATGATATTGAAAATAGTAATGATAATTATTATTATTATTATTATTATTATTATATTATCATTATTGTTACTATTATTATTATTATTATTATTATTATTATTATTATTATTTTATTATTATAATTATTATTATTGTTATTATGAAAATGATAACCATAATAATATATAATAATAGTGATAGTAATAATGATAATGATAATAATAACAATACTGATAATAAATAATAATAGTAATGATAATAATAATAACAGAAACAATAATAATGATGATAATGTTACTAATAGTAATTATGATAATAATGATATCAATAATAGTAATAATAATAATAATTACTATTATTATTATAGAATAAAAATAACAAAAATAATTCATGAGTAATAATAATGATAAAAATGAAAACAATGACAATAATAATAAAACTAAGCATAAGAAACAACAAAAATCAAAATGATAACAAATGATGAAAATAATACCAATAACAACACACAATAACCACTCGTGTTTAGAATAATACCTGATAAATAACAAGATGACTATAGACAGTAAAAATTAATGAATAAAGAATAAGTTAATGGTAGTGCCTGAGTAGTGCCTACCATAACTGCCAATATCAATGGTAATGATACCAATTTCCATGATTATGAGAATGATAACAACATTACCATAAATGTTAATGGTAACCAAATGTACTAGCAGTAGTGATAATGATAATAATATGACGATTATGGATAATGACAGTAATGATGATAGGTTATGGTGAAGTTGGTAGCAGTGATGATAATAATAGCGATAAGTACGTGCAGTTCAGGATAATTATGGTAATAACAGGAAAGTTAATAGGAATAAAAGATTTTGTAGTGACTATATTGAAAAAAAAGAAGAGAGGAATTAGAACAATGACGATAAAACTGGTAAAGGAATAAGGAACTAGATGCTATTCTTATCTGTAATTAAAGGAAAAACAGTATCAACACAATACAGACATCATTAATCATAAACCAAACGAAAGTAAAACACCAATCAACGATTAATCATCGTGATATAAGTAAGAGGAATAAAATTATCAACGTTATTATGCAACGCATTTTTTTTTTTTTTTTTTTTTTTTTTTTTGCTCGGGGGAGAAATGTGTATGTTGTGAATATTGGTTTTCTAAACGAGGAAATGATAGTTTGTGATGAGTGTTGTCATATCCAACATTTTCACAGGCTTAGAAAATATGTGCATAGATTCTGATAATATATTAAGAAATCATCACTGTAACCCCACCCTATAGTAGATAAGAAAAGTGAGTTATATGGAGCCTGGAAAATGTTTAATAAAAGGCCATGAATTTATCATTAATGTCAGGATTGGGTCCGAGAATCTCGTTGATGTTGGTATCTGGCACCTGCTAACGACAGGTTTCCAACTAGTATTAAATCATCGCCCGAGGCAAGAACATATCCCCCGTGAATACTAAGTTCAGGGCCCTTACCCTTCCCTCTCCCCCCACTCTCTCCTTCTCTCCCTCTCCCCTCCTCCCTTCTCCCCCTCCTCCCTCTCCCCCTCTTCCCCTCCTTCCTCCTCCCCTCGCCCCTCCCTCTCCCCCTCCTCCCTCTCCACCCTCCTTCCTCTCTCCCTCCTCCCTCTCCTCCTTCCCCCTCTCCCTCTCTCCTTCCCCAACACCTCTCTTTATCTTTATTCATTCTTGATATCTTGTAAATAATTGTATCCTATGGAATAGCTTTTCTTATAATTGTTAATATTTTATCTCTATTATTTCATCACTCACTTTTTTTTTCTTTCTTTCTTTTCTTTCCCTTCCTTAATGTTTCCCCATTAGTGCCTTGTATCTCCCGCTGTAATGGGCATGGTGATCACAGCAGCGTGAATGAAAAATCAGAAATGAAACCCACATGCTGAGAGGACAAAACCCCGGAGACGAAGTACCGTAGCGCTGTTCCTGCTTTAAACTTGCTCCTCAAACTCCAAAAGTGTTTTCGCTATTTCATAACCGTTGAATGTTCCTAACGCGTGAATAACCAGGCGAAATGAATACGCTATCTATTCTTAGTTCGTTATTAGAGATACTTGTGAGCCAACGAGAGCCTGCGAGCATTTTCTCGCTCTTAACTCTGGTGTCTTGCTTAGGGCAGGTGCGAGTGCCTGCGTGCAAGAAGGAAGCGAGCTTTAGCCTCTCTCTCTCGTGTGCTTCTTCGTGAGAAATACTCTTGGAGTGTAAGACAGGAAGGGGATATTGCCTCATCTTCTTAGGAGATCATTGTCTTCGGCTGTTATTGAAATCATTATCCATCATGTCGCTAATAATTGCTATCTCCTAGCGAACGTGCGCTGGGCTCGTAAGGGGCGCCTTTTCCCTAATCGGAGGCTGGATGTTCGAAAGACCGATGAGAAATATTTGATGCTGTTTTTCTCACGTGATGCTGAATTGACGTAGACAATTTTACGTCATGAAGATGAAGGTATTTCTAACAAAAACAATCTCAGGTATGAAGCTACTGATAATTAGAGAGCCAACAAGAAAAATATGGAAAATATTTACCGTGGATAGTGACAGGGATTAAATACAAAGAGACAGGGTGTTGGGTTGACTTGAACGTGTAGCACAATCAAGATCTTTGCGAAATGATGATGATGCAAACACGAATGAGATGAATTAACGAAGTGATGATAAAATGTTTAGAGTGAGATGATGAGAACAACTTCCCTGGGCTGATCTTTGATCCTGAGTTTCCTGCTGATCTGTGATGCAATATTTATGATGATAAGTATAAGGAAGGTAAGAGGGCGACTGCAATGAATGTGTGCAGCTTGTATGTTGTGGTTTTGATG
>NC_051425.1:25274762-25282262 GCF_015228065.2 Penaeus monodon | reverse complement strand
TTCCTTAACTGACTATCCATCTATATATCTATCCATCTCTCTATCAATCAAGCAATCAAACTATCTATATACATATTTTTTTTTTCTATTAGTCTATCTGTCTTTCTGTCTACCTGTCCCATTCTGTCCTCTCTCTCTCTCTCTCTCTCTCTCTCTCTCTCTCTCTCTCTCTCTCCCCTCTCTCTCTCTCTCTCTCTCTCTCTCTCCTCTCTCTCCTCTCTCTCTCGTCGCCTGTCCCTCTCCTGCAGGGTCTTTGCATCTCGTCTAGTCCCTCTTCCTTGCACGTTCAAATCCTCTTGTCTCTTCATTACTCTCTCTCTCTCTCTCTCTCTCTCTCTCTCTCTCTCTCATATGTCCTGTCCTGTCCTGTCTCTTTCTTCTCTATCTTCTCTCTCTCTCTCTCTCTCTCTCTCTCTCTCTCTCTCTCTCTCTCTCTCTCTCTCTCTCTCTCTTCTCTCATCTCTCTCTCTCTCCTCTCGTCTCTCTCTCTCTCTCTCTCTCTCTCTCTCTCTCTTCTTATCTTTCTACATATCTGTCTGACTATTTATCTCTATTTCTATATTCATATCTTTTGTCACGCTTTTAATCTAAATATATATTTTTTTTTCTATTTATTCTATTTTATATTCTATTTATATGTCACGTTATATATATATAATATTTTTATTTTCTTTTTTTTCTTTTTTTTTCTTTTTACCTGTGTTGGCGTCATGATTCTGGTTTTCTTGGCCAATGCTTGGACAGGGGTTGGCGTAGAATTCCATGTTTTCTATGGAATCAACCGTCTCGCTCGAGTTTACCCGGTTCTGGACGTCACTGACCTGGTTGGCTTGCCACCCAGTGGCTAGCGCATTCGAGGAGAGTTCATTGCCCAAGGAACAACGCGCCGGCCGGTGACTCGAACCCTCGAACTCAGATTGCCGTCGTGACAGTCTTGAGTCCGATGCTCTAACCACTCGGCCACCGCGGCCTATATATATATATATATATATAATATATATATATATATATATATATATATATATATATATATACATATATTTTCTTTCCCTTTTTCTTTTTTATTCGAAGTTTCTCTCACGCCTTCTTGAGTTTTTTCCTCTTCCCTTCCTTCCTCCTCTTCGCATCTCTCTCTCTCTCTCTCTCTCTCTCTCTCTCTCTCTCTCTCTCTCTCCTCTCTCTCTCTCTCTCTCTCTCTCTGTATATAATATATATATATATATATATATATATATATATATATATATATATATATATATGTGTGTGTGTGTGTGTGTGTGTGTGTGTGTGTGTGTGTGTGTGTGTGTGTGTGTGTGTGTGTGTGTGTGTGTGTGCGCGCGTGCGCGCGTGTATGCATGTGTGTTCATATATATATATATATATATATATATATATATATATATATATATATATTATATATATATATATATATATATCACCCCGCCCCATCTTTCTGTTTCTCACATCCTTTCCTCTATCCCTCTCTCGCTCTCTATCACCCCTCATTTATCTTCCCTTCCTCCTCTCACCAACGCCACATGAACATTTCGTATCGTGACCTTTTCTACTTTCACTTCAGAAAATAGCAACAGAGAAAAAAGTGATTAACCCTTTCTGCTCAATTGCATAACGAGACACGTGTTGGCTGTGGCAGGTGGCGGCCGAGTGAACAGGGAAGAAGGAAATTCAACGAGGAAATACGAGATTAGAAAGGAAAGGCTTGAAAGAGGAAACAGAAAGGAGGGAATGACACATGGGTAAGAAGGTGTAAGGGAGAATGAAAGGGGAAACAGAAAGGATGGAATGAAACATCGGGTAAGAAGGTATAAGATGAACAAGAAACGAGGAAATGCGAGTTTAGAAAGGAAGGGAATGAAAGAGGAAGCAGAGAGGACGAAGAAAACATGAATAAGAAGGTATAAAGGAAAAAGGAAACAGAAAGGAGGGAATAAAACATGGGTAAGAAAGTATAAAGGCTATTAAAGGAGGTAAGGATTAAAAAGAATAAAAAATAATTAGAAAGAGGGAAAAAATGTAAGAAAAAACAGAGAAAGCACCAAAGGATAAAATACGAGTAAAAAGTAGAAAAAAAGGCATAAAACATGGCTAAGAATATATAAAAGGGAAGTAAAGGAAATGCGAGTTAGAAGTGAAGGAATTGAGAGAGGAAAGAGAAAGGACAATACAAACAAAGGAGTGAGAAGAACAAAAAAGAACAAATAATAAAAGGAGGAAAAGGAAGTGAAACGGAATTAGAAACACAGACAAGGAAGATATAAAACTGAATAAAATAAGGAAATGAAGAAATACGAGATAGAAAGGAAGGAACCGAAAGAGGAGATAGAAAGGGGAATACAAACATGGAAAAGATGGATAGAAATAATAAAGGGAATAAATACGAGTTAAAAAGGAATGAAAGAATGAATTTAAAAAATGAAATAAAATAACACAAAACAACACAGGGAGGAAGGCAAAGTAATAATAACAATAATAACAACAATCTACGAATGAGAAAGAAATTCAAAAATAGAAATAAAAAGAGGAAATAAAAAACAAATGATAAATATGAGAAATAGATCCAAAAAAAAACAATAACATGCATATATATATGTAATAGAAACACAGTCAAAGTGAGAAATTAACAAGATATTTTAACGTTTCGAGAGACGCTAAATTCCTATTCAGATTCCTTTTTCGTCCGATGGGGAGTCTTGTCTAGCTCGAAACGTCATGTTTCTCTCTTCTCTCTCTCTCTCTCTCTCTCTCTCTCTCTCTCTCTCTCTCTCTCTCTCCTCTCTCTCTCTCTTCTTTCGTCTCTTCTTTCTATCTCTCTCTCTCTCTCTCTCTCTCTCTCTCTCTCTCTTCTCTCTCTCTCTCTCTCTCTCTCTCTCTCTCTCTCTCTCTCTCTCTCTCTCTCTCTTCAAAAGAAGAAAAGGAATTTTAAAAAACGGAAATAAAAGAAAAGACAAGGCAAAAGTGAAAAAAAAAAAAAAAAACACGGAAAATTAAGATATAAATGGGAATAAACACAAATAAAAAAATAGAAATGAAAATCTAAACGAGAGAGAGAAAAAAAAGGAAAACTGAGAGAGACAATAAAACAGCAATAATACGGCTAAAGAAGAATAAAAGAAAAAAACGATAAAGACGGAAAAAAACGAATCGAACCAGAAAGACAATTCTTTAGGAAAAAAAAAAAAATAGAAAACAAAACTCGCTTGAGAATCATATTTTCGAAAAGAATCTTTAACAAAACGCGAACGAAAAGAAGCTTCAAATATATGTAACACGAGATTTTTTTTCCCTTTCTTTCTTTCCTTTTACAGCGATATAAATTACCAAAGAAAGAAAAGTGGGTTTAATATATGGAACGTTTATTCCATATATAGATTATGGAAATGATAAGCGTGCTATTTCTTATCATCCCGATCGCTCTAGACTATGCCTGATTGAAATGTCTCCCAAATATCATCGCGATAAACTCCTTATCGGAATCCTTTTCTCGCAACGAAGTGAATTGGATGAAACCCGTTTTCTATGGTTGACTCTCTTGGCCGTTTTGGTCGCGTGAATGGACGATTTTTTTCCAGTAAGAAGAAACATGAGAAAAAAAAGGGGGAAGAGAAAAGAAGGAGAAACTCATACATATATACAAATGTGGATTTGTGTGTGTGTGTGTGTGTGTGTGTGTGTGTGTGTGTATGTACGTGTTTTAGTGTGTGAGTGTGATTATATGCATGTGTACCCCGCGTGTGTACGTCTACGCAACATTCCACGCGCAACTACAACTGAAGCAAATGTGAAAATCGTGATCGTCAAAGCTTACATAATCGTTAGAAACATCGACACAAAAAAAACACAAAGTAGAGTGAAAGTAGCATCAGTCTGGTGTACTTCCAAATCGGGTCGGTGCAACACCTCGTGAACAAGGAGACCAGATGGAACGATGAGAGTGGATTGTCCCAAACAAGAAAAGAGGGAGACGGAGGAGCTTACGATAAAAGGAAAGGATGGGGGAGTGGATTCGATAAGACTTGATGGGGGGATAAATCTGATGGTGAAGAACGAGAGGAAGAGGAGAAATAACACAATAAAAATAATGGAATGATTAGAAAACAAGGAGCTAGACAGAAGTAGGGATAGGTGGGGGAGGAGACTCGCCAAAAAAAGGATAATGTGATAATTAAGTAAATAATAACAACCGCAAAAGGCGAGGCAAAAGAGAGGTAATCAGAGGTAATGGTAATAAGAAGAAGGAGTGGAGAGAAAGAGAAGAGAGGAGAGATAAAGATAGAAGGAAGAGGAAGAGACAGAGAGGGTAGAATGAGAGGAAGAGTGAAGAAAGGAGAGACAGAATGGCACGACTGAGATAAAAAAAAAAAAAAAAAAAAAAAAGAAGAGGGAGAGAGAAAACAAACCAGATAAATGCAACGAAAAAAAAAGAAGTTACGAAAGTAAGAAAAAAAAAAGAGTCGAGAGCAAGAAAACGAAAAAGATAGAAATAGAGAAAAAAAAAGAGAAGTCGAGGAAGAAGGCAGAATAACAAGAGACGAAAAGGCATCCGGCAGAGGCAGGGAGAGCGCCGGCGCGGGGTAGGGCGCTCATAGGGCAAGGCAGTCCCGTGTATAGGTCCTGCCGCCTTGGATGCCCGCCAGCTTAAGGCCAACGACTTCCTTTATCTCGCGCAGGTCGCAAAAATTCCACAATCACGCGTGAATGAGCGTCGTCAGGGGCGCCTCGAAGCCCCTGCCCGGCGGTGGGCGGTGGGCGGCGGGGGCGTTGCGTAGGGCGGTTAAGGGGAAGGGGGAGGGAGTGAAGAAGGATATATATATATATATATAATATATTTATATATATATATATAATATATATATACATATATGTATTCTTATATGTATAAATATATATATATACATTATATATATATATAATATGTGTGTGTGTGTGTGTGTGTGTGTGTGTGTGTGTGTGTGTGTGTGTGTGTGTGTGTGTGTGTGTGTGTGTGTGTGTGTGAGTATGAGTGTGTGTATGTTTATATAGATAAATATATAAGCACACCTAATGTATACATCATACACACACAAACTAACACCAACACTTACACACACGCATAGACAGATGGACAGCCAGGCATACAGACATACAGAAAGACAGATAAACAGACAGACAGACACACCGACAAAAAGATAAAACACCTCACACCAAAGGCCTCAGAGTGCCACAGAACGAGCGAAGAGGAAAAGGAAAAAAACAATTTAGGCCTTGTTTACGTACTAAATCGCCAGGCAAGAGGACTCAAGCCAAGCGTACTAATCCAGACCTCCGTTTTCTCCCCAAATAAAGGGGTTGCGGGCCTCAGCGTTGTCAACAAGAAGCAGTGTTGCTGATGATAACGATATCCTGGGCCCGCGGAGACGACCGCTTGACCGTCGCGTCCTTTTTGCGGGCGTGATGGCCGTGGTGGTCGTGAATGAGGGATGGGAGGGGGGGGAAGGGGAGAGAGATGAAGGGGGAGGAGGGAGGGAGAGAGAGGGAAGAGGAAAGGGAGAGAGAGAGGGGGGAGGGAGGGAGGGAGGGAGAGAGAAAGAGTGAGAGAGAGAGAGGGGGGGTGAGAAGGAGAGAAAAGGTGTTACTTCGATACACAAGGCTACCACACATCTGGCCTAAATTGACTCGCTTGAGATGGAAAGTGGATGGATAGACAGCGCAAGTACTGAAGGAAGGAAAAATAAGAAGAGTAAGATAAAGAGAGGGAACAAATGAGAGGCAATCAAGTACGAGAGAGAGAGAGAGAGAGAGAGAGAGAGAGAGAGAGAGAGAGAGAGAGAGAGAGAGAGAGAGAGAGAGAGAGAGAGAGAGCAGACAGACAGAGAGAGAGAGAGAGTGGTGTGACGGTGATAAGTCATCTAGAAAGATAGAGATTAGGACAGACAGAAAGAGAGAGAGAGAGAGAGAGAGATAGAAAGAGATTGAGAGAAGGTGATAGACAGATAGATAGGAAGAGATAGAAGATGATATCCAGACAGATAAATAGAGCAAACCAGAATATAGAGTAAACAAATCGATAGACAGATAAATATATATAAAAAATAAAGAGAAGGGAGCAACCCAGCAATCAGAAATTCTTTGCATCGCTAATAATTCCAAATCTAACGTCACTCCGCGCAACCTTACTCTGCAGACAATCCTGTTCGTGGGTTTTAGAAAGTTCAGCATCTCATTAACTGGGAAACTTTACATCTTTATTCATTTTTATTTTCCATTTCGCCGTTCGCATGGTACGAACGAGAAGCTTGTAAGGTCACGCAAGGTCAGGCATAGTCGTGACTTGAATGAACGGCACAGGATGATGGCAGGTCACTTAAGGTTCCGTGCAAAAAATTAAAAATGTTGATTTTCCGGTAAAAAAAAAGTGAGAGAAAGAGAGAGAGGTGGGGAGGGAGGGAGAGAGAAAGAGAGAGAGAGTTAGAGAGAGGGGGGTAGAGGGGTTGAACGAAAGAGAGGGAGGGAGGGAGAGGGAGAGAGGATGGAAGAAAAAGAGAGAGAGAGAGAGAGAGAGAGAGAGAGAGAGAGAGAGAGAGAGAGAGAGAGAGAGAGAGAGAGAGAGAGAGGAGAGAGAAAGAGAGAGTAAGCGAAATGGAAAGAAAGTGAAAGAAAAGAGCCAAAGAGCAAGAGGAGAGAACAAAGAGAAGAAAAACTAAAACACTTCTTTTTAAAAACCCTAATTACATAAACGCCTCGCCTTCTCGCCAAGAGAATCAGAAAACGGAAATTTTGATAAAAATTACTTACGCATTGTATTGAATGAAAGCCTTTATCATTGCCCTCACAGTTAGAATATTATATGCCAGCCTTTTGTAAATGTGAGGTCACCAGAGCATGACCTAACAGATGTTTGGAGTGGAAACTGCAACCTGAAGCATGACACAGCACAAAATTAAACGCGAAGAATTTTAAAGGGCGCTTTGATAACACGGAAAGGATGTTATGTGCATGAAAATTTTTTTCCCTTTCTTTCTCTCGTTGTTTTTTTTTTTTTTTTTGAGGGGGGAGTGGTCGATACAATTTTGGATTCAAGGCTGTCGTTAGTTTTAATGAATAAATCCTTAGTTAATCTATCTTGAATTTCAAAATGATGCACCCACGTTGCTTGCAGTCTAACCCCAAACTTCTGTTCATTTACCATTCCTTAACAAACATCTATGCTTAATCTATCTTTATCTACCCCCATAATTATGCCTCATTTACCCTAAAAGATACCCATAACGTGCCTTCGTCTACCTTAAAATACACCTCATCGCCTCATCTACCCCAAAATATACCCATGATATACCCTCATCTACCCTAAAAGATATCCATAATGTGTCTTCATCTACCCCAAATATACACAGAATGTGCCCTCATCTACCCCAAAATATCCTTTACCGCAAAGAAACTTTTAACCTTCTTCAATATAAATATGTACGTAACGCTTGTGTAAACGTATTTCGTTTTTGTTCC
>NC_051425.1:25242262-25257262 GCF_015228065.2 Penaeus monodon | reverse complement strand
CACTTATCTACCTATTTTATTCAACAAATATGTCAATATAGTTACCAGGACCAACTCTAAATAAACTCCATTACCTCAGAAAAGGCTTTCTATAATAAATATCTTCTTTTCGAGTTAATAATTCCTGCTTTGGGTCTCCCCCCCCCACCCCCGTTTTTCGAATTAGAGGTTCTTTTTTCTTGATCATCACTATCATCATCAACATCAATACAACATCATCATCAACATCAACGTCAACGTCAACATCAACATCAACATCAACATCAACATCAACATCATCATCATCATCATTGATTCCTAGTGATGTTATTATTCATTATAATTGTATAACTATTACTATCACTACCATTATCACCATCACTACTACTACCATTGCTCTCGTTATTATTAGCACTAGCACAATGATAATCATGATTATGGACTTACTAATGGCACGTTTTTAGTTCGACCTTGTCATGGCATGTTGCTATTTACATATCAATACGAGCTTATTCAACCAAGTATAAATTTATGCATAAGCATGATTGTTTGTTTGTGTTTGCGTGTTCGTGTGTTCATTGCGAAGGATATAAAGGTAAAGTTAGCCACCGTTAGCATAGATTATCCTATCTGATAATCTCGACGTAACAAAAATAAACAAATAATAAAATAAATAGATCAAAATAAAATCAATTGATTTTTTTAATGATTTTTTTCTTCTTCTTTCTCTCTCTCTCTCTCTCTCTCTCTCTCTCTCTCTCTCTCTCTCTCTCTCTCTCTCTCTCTCTCTCTCTCTCTCTCTCTCTCTCTCTCTCTCTCTCTCTCTCTCTCTCTCTCTCTCTCTCTCTTATAAATGGTAGGTCGTTTTTTATGTATACTGTAATGGTGATTGTCGCGTATTATGATAATAACAAGATGCCGCCACATGCTTAGTGAACACTTTTATAGATAAGCTGGATTTACTGCAGTTCCTAATGGTGAAAGTTAATCGTGACAGAACAGCGTCATTTTTAACATCATTTTCTTTCTTTCTTCTTTTTCTTCTTCTTATTATTATTATTATTATTATTATTCTACTACTGCTACTACTACTCCCTCTCATTTTTCTTCGTTTTATTTTTATTTTTCTTCTCATTTTTCTCCTCCTCCTTTCCCTCCTCCTCCTCCTCCTTCATCATCATCTCTTCTTCTTCTTCTTCTTCTCCTTCTTCTTCTTCTTCTTCTTTTTCTTCTCCTCCTCCTCCTCTTCCATCTCTTTACTTTCCCCTCCAACCTCCATTTCATTCCATTTCAATTCCCATTCCTCCTCGAACCCACCTGTCTATTAGTTCCCCTTCTCCTCCTGCTTCTCCTCCCCCTTCCCCTTCCCCTTCCCCTTCCCCTACCCCTTCCCCTATCCCTATCCCTACCCCTCCCCTTCCACCACCACCTCCAACCTCCACCTCTATCTCCTCCCAATCATACCACTTCCTCCTCGAACCCCACCTGCCTATTTAACTCTCCGGGGACCTTTGCTTCGAGGCCCACCAACGTCCGGCCAAAGTCAAAAAGATTCTGTGGCGGAGAAGATCCCACTATCGCACCCCACTTGACAGGTGTCTTCTGTGGGTAGCGGACACATTTGTAGCTTTCCATGCTCGGTATTGTATTGTAATGTGGCGGGGGGAGGAGGGGGATGGGGGTGAGGGAGGAGGGGGATGGGGGTGAGGGAGGAGGGGGATGGGGGTGAGGGAGGAGGGGGATGGGGGTGATGGAGGAGGGGGATGGGGGGTGGAGGGAGGAGGAGGAGATGGGGGTGAGGAGGAGGGGGATGGGGGTGAGGGAGGAGGGGGATGGGGGTGAGGAAGGAGAGGGATGGGGGTGAGGGAGGAAGGGGGATGGGGTGGGGTGGAGGGGTGGGGGTGGATGGAGAGTGGAAGTGGGGGGAGATGGGGAAGGAGGAGGGGGTGTGGAGGGGGTGATGTGGGAAGCGGAGGCAAGAGAGGAGGGAGGAGAGGAGGGAGGTGGAAAGATAGGGGGTTAAGAGGGGAGAGGAGAAGGGAAAGTGATGATAGGGGAAGAGAGGGAAAGTGA
The DNA here is from genome assembly GCF_015228065.2 of Penaeus monodon. Taxonomy (NCBI): domain Eukaryota; kingdom Metazoa; phylum Arthropoda; class Malacostraca; order Decapoda; family Penaeidae; genus Penaeus; species Penaeus monodon. Next base: position 25,255,210 of record NC_051425.1, on the reverse strand, counting down.
TGATAGGGGAAGAGAGGGAAAGTGATGATAGGGGAAGAGAGGGAAAGTGATGAAGAACGGGGGAAAGTGGAGATTTGGAGGATTTGTAATGTGTACGTATGATAGAACACACACACACACACACAAACATACGGACACCATATATATACATATATTAATTTGTGTGTTTGTTAGAAAAAATGGAGATGTGGGTGTGTTTCTGTATTTGCGTTTGTTTCTATGTTATGTGTGTATGGCTATATTTATGCACGTGCGTAGTGTATGTATAGGCCTACATAAAATCAAGCCAAACTTATGTTTACGTCCACAAAAATTTCTCCGAATAAAAAGGGACAAAATCGCGAATTTCATTTACCCCAAACTTTTTTTCTTTTCTTTTCTTTTCTTTTCTTTGTCGCTTTTTTCTTTTTCTTTTTCCGTTTTCTTTTCTTTTTCTTTGTCATTGTTTTTTCTATTTATTCCTTTTTTTCTGTTTTTCTTTTCTTTTTCCTTTTTTTTTTACAATTCCATTTTCTTTACTCTTTCTTTTCTTTTCTTTTTTTTTCTTTTTTTTTCTTTTTTATGTAAAACGCAAACAGAACAACTGAAGCAAGTGTTGCAAATAGGGCGTGGTCATCATAGCAGGATATTACGTCCTATTATGTGTTGCAAGAAATGTTGCGAGTTTTTGTAAAGCAAAGATGATTGCAAAAAATATATATATTTATATCACAGAGGTATTGAAAATGAAATTGGAAGAAAATAAGGTAAAAAAAATAGATAATAATAATAAAAGAGCAGATGAAAGAAAGAGGAAGATATAAGTGTGAATATAGATAAATATATATGATATAGATAAGACAGATAAGATTAGATAGACTGATATGTAGCTAGATAGACAGAGTGGCAGATACAAATAGATTGGCAGGTAAATAAACAGAGAGATAGAAAGTTTAAAAGTAATGTATATCGTATATAATAATAAGCGACTATATGATAAAGTGATAAAGATAATATGAAACATAACGGTAGAAAATGTATTGATAATAGTAGTAATAGTACATTGGGAATAATGAAAATTATAATACTGCGCTTATAATGGTAATGACAATGATAATAATCATGATAATGATGATAATGATAAAAATAGTTGCTGTTATTATTTTTACATGAAAAGAAACGACAAGTCATAATAATAGTGATGATGATAACAATAATAATGATAATAATAATGTTTGATAATATCAATGATGATGCTAATAATGATAATGATAATAATAATCGCGAGAATAATAATGATCTTGATGATGGTCATAACAACAACAACTTTAATAGAACCTGCAACATTGCAAGCCATCCCTTACCGATCCCTTTTCTCCCCACAGAGCAGAGCTACCAGGCAGCGGACAGCACGCCCACACCCACCACAGCTACGCCCACAAACAAGAATTTCGTACCTTGCAAAGTCTGCGGAGACAAAGCTTCAGGTTACCATTACGGAGTGACGTCATGCGAGGGATGCAAGGTACGCAGGAGTGAGCAGTTGTATTTATTTACTTATTTAGTTATTTATTGATATTATCATTAGTGTGTGTGTGTGTGTGTGTGTGTGTGTGTGTGTGTGTGTGTGTGTGTGTGTGTGTGTGTGTGTGTGTGTGTGTGTGTGTGTGTGTGTGTGTGTGTGTGTGTGTGTGTGTGTGTGTGTGTGTGTGGTGTGTGTGTGTGTGTGTGCGTACACGTTGTCATCAGTATTAAAGATATACTGACGTATGATTTCACCCCATTTTTCAATATGGATTTTCCAATAATAATTTATCAAACAATATTGAATATGCAAGACTATCTGCCTTCTATTTTTCTATCCTCAACAAACATCCTATATTTTCCTCTTTTCTCCCGGAATAACGATCTTGCCACAAACGACTTGAGATTGAATGAAGGAAGACAAAATTCTAAATTCGTTAGCGGGCTAAAGTTTCGAGAGTAAGTTGGGTTGGGAAGGGGTGAATGGCAGTGCCGTCGCCAATGGCACTTGCTGAGGGACAGTCGTGACGGCTTGCCTGAGTTTCACTATTTCACAGTTACCGCGCCAGTCTGTTGTGGGGAGGGGGGGAGGGGGAGGGGCGATGTCGATTCTGTTTTTGTTTCTTGGTTCTCTTGTTCTTGTCTTATACTTAGGTCTATTCTTGTTTTTGTATTATTCTTGTTTTTGTGTGATTCTTGTTTTTATTCTTGTTTTTGTCTTATTCTTATTTTTATTCTTGTTGTTGTCTTATACTTATTTTTCTTCTTGCTTTTGTCTTGTTCTTATTTTTATTCTTGTTTTTGTCTCGTGCCTGTTTTTATTGTTTTTGTCGTATGCTTATCCTCGTTTTTCTTATTCTTGTTTTTGTCTTCTGCTTATTTTTAGTCTTTCTGCTGTTGCTTTTCTTCCTGCTCTTGTTCTTCTTTTCTTCTTATTATTCTTTCCCTCATGTATTATTATTATTATCGTTTAGTCGTACTATCAATATTTTCTTCCTTTTTTTTCCTCTCTTCACTTCTTTTCTTTTCATCCTCCTCGTCTTTGATTTCTTCTTCATCCACTTTTCTCAGCCCCGTCTTCATCCGCTTTGTCTCCTTATTCTTCGTCCCAATTCTTCCTCTATATACCTTCTCCCCATTGCCATGAATAAAATACTTCGTTTCCTACTTATTTAGACAAACTTGTTTTAAAGGACACGATTATAACTTTATAACAAGAAATATACTTCCCTTCCTCAATTTTTTGCTACGTATTATTTTTATATCTTTATTTTTCTTTCCTTTTTTTTACTTTTTGGTTTATCCTTTTTGTTCATTCTTATTTTCATTCGTCTGTTTTATGTATCTGTTCATTTTCTTGTTAATTTTACTTCCATTAATTTTTTTTTTTTTTTTTTTTTTTTTACTAAGTATATATGTACTGTATCTTTGGCTGTGTTTTGGATAATAGCTTATAGTTTATAATTTGCCGGTACAGTAAGTTCCTGTTGTTATATTGTTTGTACATTTATTTATATTTTTATATATTTACGCTCCCTCTTAGCATCTTGCGTCCACCTATTTGCCATTATTATTATTTATTTCGGCCTCTCTGGCATCCATGCTCTCATCCAAAAGCACCGGCAGGCAAGTTAACCCATTATTGTGTTGATGACCTGTGTTTCAAGCCCGTTTAACTATTTATTTTATCATTTCCCGTAGTATTATCAATCCCTATTCATTTTTAATAAGCATTAAGCTCCATATATCTTTAGAAAAAAAAAAGTGTGAGAAATAGCTACTCTAACTGAGGTCAAAGGTCAGATACTCCTTAGGCAGAACCCGGGGCTTTTCTCAACCAATGTAGATTCGTACCTGGAAGCACCTGGCAATACACGTCACCGTTAATTTCCTCTTGCTTTATTTAATCTATCTGGGAAATTTTTACTTTGCTCTTACATACCGTCAAGATAAAAGATAAGGTGGATGACAGCTGTGGAATAACTGAGGGATTAGGAACTTTGCATTTATTTTCTTCTTTGTTATAATATTATTGTTGTCGTTGTTGTTGTTATATTTATTATTATATTATTATTTATTATTATTATTATTAATACCAGATTATTATTATCATCATCATCACCATTATTCTTATCATCATTAATATTATCATCAATATCATTATTATTATTACTAATATTATTATTATCATCGTCATTAACTAAACTAAGTATTATTATGACCGCATAGACACTTTCGTGCACTTAAGTATTAACAGTTATATAATATTCCTTCTGTGTTGTGCCTGCATTCGTAGGGGTGTGTGTATGAGGCTCTGTATTAACATATGTTTGTGAGCATCCGGTATGGTAGTGTTGCGATTCATTTTCAATGTAGGTGTATATATGTATTTATATGCAAATGTGTACGTAATTGTATGAGGTTCTGTTTTAATATGGTTTATTTTTTGATAGCCTGTGAGGATATTAGCATTCAATTTCATTTTGCGGTAATGCTTGTATTTGTATGCAAATTTTTAGTATACGTAACTGTACTGTATGTGAATCGATCTCAATCATCATGCGTTTACTTATAATACATTGAGGGTATGAACACTCAGTTTAAACTTAGCTATAAAACTTGTATCAAACGAGTACGTAAATGTACAAAGCTTTACTCTATATAACCACACGTTTATGCACCTATGATGAAGCCTGAGAAAAATCCCGTATTCTAAGAGGTTTCCATTCTTTCCACAGGGTTTCTTCAGGCGTAGCATCCAGAAACAGATCGAGTACAGATGTCTGCGGGATGGCAAGTGTTTGGTTATTAGACTCAACCGAAATAGATGTCAGTACTGTCGATTCAAGAAGTGTCTGGCCGTGGGCATGTCGAGAGACTGTGAGTAACCTTGGCGAATTTTATGTAGTTGATTTTTTTTTTTTTTTTTTTTTTTTTGGGGGGGGGGTCGTGATGAAATGAGTGATGTTAGGTAGGGATGTTTTAGGAGGATCACCCCTCAATCATTCATTGCCTGATTATTGTAATTATTATTATTATTATTATGGAAGTAACTGTAGTCAGATTTGTTCTAATTAATCATACAGTAACCCTCGTTAATAACTCACTATCTCCTGTTATTGACATATTTAACAAATGTATCTTAATAAGTAATTTTATACAGAACAACACATTCCCCCAACCACATGTTAAAACAAAAATAAAACGTTATCTCAGACCCACACATAACATAACATGACCCAACACACGCTATCCCCACACATAAACGCCTATACACCTACCACGGCCCTTTTTAACTGGCCACGTCCTTTCAGCTGTGCGATATGGGCGTGTCCCCAAGAGGTCTCGCGAACGAGAGGGCGATGGGCGTGGCGAAGGGTCGGAGATGGTGGCCAGGGAGGTCGAGAACAAGCAGCTGGCCATCTATGATATTATTCTGACCATCTCGCAGGCACACCACGCTAACTGTGCCTATACGGAGGAAAAGACCAGAGCGCTCGTCAGGAAGCCTATTATTTTTGTGAGTTGTTGTGGTGGTTGTTGTCATTGGCATTAGCATTGTCAACAGGGTTGTCACTATCAATGTTATTATTAATATCATTAACTTTTCTCACCCTCATCATCATCACCCCCTTCATCGTGATTATCATTATCATTTTCATTATCATTATCATTATCATTGTTAATATCCTCCTCCTATTCCTCTACCTCTTCCTCTGTCTCTCCTTTTCCCTTTCCCTCTCCCTCTCCCTCTCCCTCTCCCTCTCCTTCTCCCTCCTCCTCCTCCTCCTCCTCCTCCTCTTCCTCTTCCTCTTCCTCTTCCTCTTCCTCCTCCTCCTCCTCCTCCTCCTCCTCCTCTTCATCATCATCATCATCCTTCTCTTCTTCTTCTTCTTCTTTCTCCTCCTCCTCCTCCACCTCCTCCTCCTCTTCCTCCTCCTCCTCCTCCTCCTCCTCTTCTCATTCTTCTTCTTCTTCTTCTTCTTCTTCTTCTTCTTCTTCTTCTTCCTCCTCCTCCTCCTCCTCCTCCTCCTCCTCCTCTTCCACTCCACCTCATCATCATCCTCGTCATCAATAGATCATATCTCCCACCCTTTTCATTCGTCACGTATTAGTCTGGACGGAACGTATCAGTAATCACAACCTCGCACCCGTTTTCTTCAATAACCTTAATGTTTTCGTGAAATGTTGGTTGTTTGCACCCTTTTTTTTTTTTTTTTTTTACAACGTGTCCCTTATTCGCACTTCGGCAAGTCACGCCATTAAATTATCTTCAGAACTGGAGCCAAACCATTGTAATACAGCCGTAATACACTGTAATAGAACTGTTTACATTGTTTTTCGCTGCCATTTTCTGTTTTTTTTCTCAAATAGGGAATCGAACACCGACAACAGTAAATGCTAAATGTACAAGAGTCATTATTGTAGATTGTCCGATTAAACTTATATAATAATAATCGTAAGATAAAAGTACTTTGATAATCTGTTAGAGTGAATGTAGGACTTAAAAACCGTTACTTAACTTGAATTCCTAATGTTGTGTGTTTAGGCGGTTGAAAGGACTAAAAAAGAAATCAAAAGATTTTATTCATTTTGCAACTTATGAAGAAACACCGTCATGCTTCTTTTAATGTGAGCATTAATAAATAGGAATGCGGGTTTGTTTATTCGTACAGGAAAAGTCATGTAGAGAATCCTTCATACCTTCTATTATCTATAAGTATGTAGTTAAAATCTGCTTGAATCATGTGAAACAACACTTTCTAGCGCGCTAACATTCGATAACATTCTCTCCGTTTCGTTAAACTGTTTCGTAAAGTGCGCCACATTAGCAATGCATGGCCAAAAGAAAACGCTCCCGAGTTACCAAGCGCAACGCCGCTATTGTCGAGCAGCACCTTCCGGGCAGTTCCCCGGCGGCAGTGTGCATTCCGGCCACCAGGGGCGCTGCCGCATGCCCAGGGGAGCGCGATCCCCCGAGGAGATTGCGCGGGAGAAGAAGTGCGCGGCCGCGGGTCGCACGGAGCCGACGCAACGGTTGACCCTGTCGGCGGCGGCGCCAGCAGGAGCGGCACGCAGATGAAATCACTTATAAATATATCAGCAACAGAAAATGACATACTCACTTTATGTGTTTATATATATATATATATATATATATATATATATATATATATTATTTATATATATATATATATGATACAGGGCATTACCACATCGTTGCATATCATCCGCTTTAGTTTGCCCGGATGCCAGTGCTGAAGCCAAGAGCCGAGAGCGTAACATATGACACAACGCATAAGGTGATTCCGGAAATCCCAAAGTCTTTAATAGCTAAAATCCACTCCACTGAATTCACTTGTTATCGTACCCGTTATGTTCGCAATTTTCCTTGCATTAATCGGTTTATTATCACACATGTTGGAGGCGATATGTTTGAGGACGAAGACACAAAGCAGGAAGTGTAATTAATGTTCTAAGAGTTTCTTCTTCAGAATTACGTGATTTAACTAAGCATCTTTCTTGTATTTGTAGAATTTATTCACTTCCAGTCATACATTTTTCAGCAATTAGCATAATGAACTTTTTCTTACTAGTTATTTTTTCCAAATATATATTTCTAACTCATACTCCTAATTTTTCTTTAAAAAAAAATATCAGTATAAGAAAAATATATATATGTTTACAATTCAGTCTCACCTTGCCCTTCGCTTTCCTCTTTCTCTTATTATTATTCGCCTTTCTTATCCCCTTTCTCGGAACAAATGCGTCTTTAACTACAACTCTCCTCCTCTTCATTTCGTACCTAATTTCAAGTTTATTCGTCTTTCCCTCCTCGGTCAATATGTCCAATTCTCTCTCTCTCTCTCTCTCTCTCTCTCTCTCTCTCTCTCTCTCTCTCTCTCTCTCTCTCTCTCTCTCTCTCTCTCTCTCTCTCCCCGCCCTTTCCTCCTTTGAAAAAAAAAACAAGAAAATTCATAATCTAATTCTTCCTCTCTCTCTCCCTCATCCTTCCCCCCAGAACACGTCCGAAGTGAGCAGCGACCCCGAGGCAGCCTCCTCCACGATGGACACCCTTGAGCACCAGAAGATCACTATGTGGCAGAGCTTCGCCGTCTTCATGACCCCTTCTATACAGCGCGTGGTCGAATTTGCCAAAAGAGTGCCAGGTACGCTCGGGGTATATATTGATAGATAGGTAGGTAGATTGATAGATCGATAGGTAGATAGATATAGATATATATAGATTTTTTTCGAATTTTGTCTCGAAAAGGAATCTATTGTTTAAGATTCGAAGCTTCGATCAGTCTTGGTCACATGATGTGGAACTATATTGTTTTGTATCTCTCGCTATGTTATGGATAATTGTAGTAATGATAATAAAATAATGATAGTGGTATTGATAATGATAATGATTGTAATAGTAATGATCATTATAACAACAACAGCAATAATTATTACAAGAACAAAAATAACATTCCAATAAAAAATCAAATCTCTCAATCACAAAATTTCGAACATTTCAATCCCAAATTTTCTCTCCCTTCTGGTAATATCAATCCTGATTTTCTCTCTTTCTCTCAGGATTCTCGGAGTTGTCGCAAGACGATCAACTTATTCTCATCAAGGTCGGGTTCTTTGAGCTGTGGCTGACGCACATCAGCCGGATGATCAGCTCCGTGGACAACACACTCACGTTTAGCGATGGTTCTTACGTCACTCGCAGTCAGATGGAGATGATGTTTGACGTGAGTTTATGGCTGTCGGAAGTGTTTCGTTATTTATTTTTACTTCTGTTCCTTTTTTTCCTCTCTTTCTTCTTCCTAATCTTCTCCTTCTTCTTCTTCTTCTTCTTCTTCTTCTTCTTCTTCTTCTTCTTCTTCTCCTCTCCTCCTCCTCCTCCTCCTCCTCCTCCTCCTCCGCCTCCTCCTCCTCCGCCTCCTCCTCCTCCGCCTCCTCCTCCTCCGCCTCCTCCTCCTCCTCCTCCTCCTCCTCCTCCTCCTCCTCCTCCTCCTCCTCCTCCTCCTCCTCTTCTTCTTCTTCTTCTTCTTCTCCTCCTCCTCCTCCTCCTCCTCCTCCTCCTCCTCCTCCTCTTAGAATTGAATAATTAAAATTATTTTTTTAATGTATATGATAACGTATTTGGTTTCATAGAAAATAAATTTCGTGTACCTGACAACCTTCCTGGATTTATTTATTTTCAAACTAATGATAATTAGATAATTATGACAAATCTAGTGATTGATATTAATATGCACAGTTTACACAATCACGTACACACATATTTTGTGTGTGTGTGTGTGTGTGTGTGTGTGTGTGTGTGTGTGTGTGTGTGTGTGTGTGTGTGTGTGTGTGTGTGTGTGTGTGTGTGTGTGTGTGTGTCTTCCTCTCCTTTCACCCGATAACCCTGTAACGCTCTCCCCTCTTCCTCCCCAAACACAGCAAGACTTTGTCACGACGATATTCAACTTCGCGATGTCGTTCAACAACTTGAATCTGAACGACACAGAACTCGCGCTGTTCACGGGCGTCGTGCTCCTGACGGCGGAGCGGCCGGGCATCACCGACACCAAGGTCATAGAGCAGCAGCAGGACCGGATCATCGAGGCTCTCCGGGTGCAGGTGAGCCGGAGGGAAGGGCCTCTCTTATATATATATATATATATATATATATATATATATATATATATATATATATATATATATCAACCATAGACTTTACATTCCTAATGATTCCCACAAGATAGTCACAAAAAGGTCACTCACTACCTGTTTCATATACTTCTTCAAGTGTTCAAGTACCCAGTTAACAATTAACATGCTCCTATCCACACGAACCCAGCCCGGCGAATATCCACAACCCACCCTCGCCAAGTCTTCAAATACCCAAATAACCTGTTAACCTAAACCTGCCCACATACACCAGCCAAGCACTTATAAACCCCACCATATAGAATAACCAATTAGCATCACCACAACCCCTTGAAGACCCCCACACACGACCCACTCCGAACTAACCTTTGAACCCCTATTTTTCCAGGTGGGCAGGAACCATGCCAGCGAGACGCACCTGTTTCCCAACGTGGTAATGAAGATGCCCGAGCTGCGACAGATCGGGGCCAAACATCAGGAACACTTGAACTGGTTCCGGTCCAGCTGGTCAAGGCTCAAACTTCCACCTCTCTTCGCCGAGATCTTCGACATACCCAAGTGTGAGGAGGACCTCTTATGAGGAGTGTGGTGTAGGTGAGTTAGCTTCGCGGGAGAGGAAGGGAGAAGGAGAGAGGGTGAGTGGGAGGAAGGTAGGTGGGGGAGAGGGAGAAAAGGAGGGAGAGGGGGAGGAAAGGAAGAGAAGGGTAAGAGAGGGAGAGAGGGGAAAGGGGGTGAAGAGAGGGTGAGAATGAGGAAAGGTGGGTAGGGGAGTGGGAGAATGAAAGAGTGGGGAAGAGTGAGGGGAAAAGAGAAAGGGTGAGTGGGATGGGAAGAATCAGGGAACGGCGGGAGATTTTAACCCCTTCTAAGTATTAATTCGGTTTATTTATGCGCACTAATAAATTAATAGTTACTATTTACGCAATTTAAAGTATTGGTATCAACTTTATACGGAAAAACGACTGATGACTTACAGCAAGTGTGTCGTATTCATGGTCTGTATTTAAATATTGTTTCTTAAATGGTTATAAATCGACCTAGTGGTGAAAAGAATAATAATTATCTTGTGAAGTAGCGAAATAGAGTCGTAGTGTTTAATAAATAAGTAAATAAATAAAAAGTTACGTAGAAGAAAATCACTTGTAAGGTGCTGAAGTGATAACTGGCCTTAGGATGGTTTTGAGTTTGATGCCCCCGACTTCAGAAATGTTCAGTGATAATGTCTTTGACTGAAAAAAATGAGTAGGCAGAGTTTAAGGAATGGGAGGGGGAGGGGAATATGGGGAGAACAGATACAAAATTATTGAGAAGGGGAAGAGAGAGAGAGAGAGAGAGAGAGAGAGAGAGAGAGAGAGAGAGAGAGAGAGAGAGAGAGAGATTCAAAGATAGAGTAAAAATCCGAATGAGAGGAGAGAATAAGAAAGAGAGGGGGGGAGAAAGGGAAAGAGAGTATAAATCTTGTTATCTTTTATATCATGCAGTTGTCTTGAGCTCTTATTCACCATAGGAATATACTCCCTTCATGTCGATATGCATTATAACAATCGTTATAGACTCGCCGATTAAAGACTGAATAAATAAACAAATATAGATATAAAGTTTCGTATTCAAAACTGCAACCTCATTTCACTCCATGCCCTTTAATCATACCGACTTCCTCTACTTTCAGGAATAATCTCGGCAAAGTAGTGTCATAGCCATTGCCCGGTGGACCAAGCGTGTGATAGTGTCATCCCCGAGTGCGTACGTGCGTGCGTGTGTGTGTGTGGGATCCCCAGCCTCATCACAGATCCACGCCCGCCATCAGCCACATCCACTCAGAACCAAGCCCACACGGAACCCACGCCCACCTGGTCGCAGCCGCAATATTGGTAGTCCGTCGACATCGTGTTAGGTAGTCTAATCACGATCAGGTCGTAGGCTTTACACATGCTGTCTGAAGATCATGAACCGTCGCTTCCGAGTGAACGAAGAAGGGAGGAGCCAATGCGACTGCGTGGAGACTTCCGACCTCCTCTCTGGGTGCAGAGACATGTTGCCTCCGGAGATATTCGACAGATGTACAAAGCACCTCCAGGACGTGTCTTGGAGACTAGGAACGTCTCAGAGTTTCGTCTTCAGGATCTGGAAGCTACCGAGAGTCCCGGGATGAGTAGCGTAACATCCTGTGCATGATGGTACCCGCCAGTGTTACTTTGGAATGAGAGTGTTGGTATGAAAATATAGCAAGTTTCCCACTGCCATGTTGCTCCTCGGCCAGAAGCCAACGTGATAGCGTTACCAATATTTATTCTACTTTATTGTGTTCTTGGTGGCGTCTAGCATGTATCTAGACACCAGGACAAGCGGGACAGTGTGGGCCACTGATACAGCACTCTGACGTGCCTCTCATGCTAGAGCTATACGTACACTGTCAAAAGAGACAAACAGTTGTAACGTTCTTGTCAGTACAAGTGTCACATTGTAACACTCGATGAACTCTTCTTCCTCACCAGAACAAGTTCAGCCAAATTGTGTTGCAAGAATGAGACATATCGAGTGTTTGTATAGCAAATTTTAAAGCGCATTTGTCTGTGCTGTTGGTGACTGCAGATCAGCGCCTCAGAGTGACTGTTTATAAATACTCATGTCCCAGCAGCGTGCACCACCAAGAGCTTGTACTCGGTGTGTAGTGTCTGTATTTAGTGAAAGAGCACAATAGTGGACAAGTCTGCTGCAGTTTCTGCTACTTCTGCTGATTATTCTGCTGTTACCTCCATCATCCTTAGCCCTTCTCCCACTGCTACATGACCAGTCACTCCTTCACTGCCCCTCAGCTGAAAAACGAAATAATGTTCTAAGATTTCTTTCACAGGAAGCCTGCTTGAACTCAAGCACTAAGCACAAAGATAAGTTTCCTCTTATGAATCCCCCATAACAAATATAAATGTGACCACCATGCTCTGTGTTCTATTCTCCAAATTTCGAGGACTGACAGACTGAAGTCAAAGTCAGCAACAGCACGACCAAGCAGGCCGACATGACCACATTGGTCATAATGTCGCAATAGCAGGTAGAGAGCAGAGGCAGCACGGACACTGAAGCAACTATTATGTAGGCGCACAGGTAGCATCGGATTCTGAACACCGACATGAACCTTTGTAATATTCAGAAGATTTAATGATTGGCTCTTTGAGATTTGTTACAATTAATCCCTTGGCGTATTGTGTCCCTTCATGATTTTTTTTTTTTTTTTTTTTTTTTTTTTTAGTAAATTCAACATATGAGAATTGTCAATTCAGAGCTAGTATACACCACAGTCCGTATGTGCCGGGACCGGCGTGTAACTGAACTAATGTATACCACAACCTGCATATACTGGAGCCTGTGTCTGCCAGGTATGTATGTTACATTTATGTGTATTGTGCCCTGCCATACAGGACTGCAGTATACCACACTGTAGCTATTGTATACCAGAGCCCGGGAAATACTAGAACTTGTGTGTACCAGAGGCCATGTAGTAAGGCAAGCTAGACCCATTCGTGGAGGTTAAGTTGCTCATGTTACTGAAGGTGAGACTTCGTTGCAATATGGCATATGTGTCCAGGATTTATTGTCTCATCAAAGAAGGATTCCTTCATGTCATTAATTCAGATCCAGTTTTGTGCATATGGATGCTACATTTGCCTGAAGATGACAGTGGTGGGTCAAACAGTGGTCAGCTGGTGAATACTTGAGCCTTGACTCACGCACACAATGAGACATGGATGTTGAGAACTATAGCTATGGAGGTTCGCAGGCCTCTGCGGCGTC
>NC_051425.1:25224781-25234781 GCF_015228065.2 Penaeus monodon | reverse complement strand
CACACACACCACACACACACACACAAACCCCCAACACACATACATATATATTAAAATATTAAAAAAATAATATATATATAAAATTATATTATATATATATAATATATATAATTAATAATATTGCACACTAAAACCCTTTTCCCAAAAGAGTCCTAATTTCTAAAGCAAAAAAGTGAACGCATCAAGCCTGTATCCAAGTCGGGCCAATGGAGCGGCCCCTTTTTGACTCCCCCCTTGAGCTGGTAGCCGGAGATGGTTGTGGGCCTAAAATGTAAGCGGCCTGATGATGCCTTCCTCTATCGTGATGTCTTCTTCCCCTCGTTGTGTGTGTTTTTATTATTTATTTATCTTTTTTTTCTCATTTATTTATTTAGTGTTTATTTTTCTATTTTGTTTATATTATAATCTTATTTTTTATTTTTATTTTTTATTTTTTGCCTTATTCGTATCCATTGTCTGTCTTTTTTATGCTGTTCGTGTATTTAGTGACCTATGTTTTGTCCTCTCCTCCCCCCCCTCTCTCTCTCTCTCTCTCTCACGTCTCTCCTCTCTCTTTCATGTCGTTGCTTTCGTCCTTCTTTCTTCTGAGACTCCTCTCTCATACCAGGGGCAGTGCACATTCATAATCAAGTGCCTACTCGAGTATGTTCCTTGTCGCTCTGCCGACGGTACGTTTATTATGTACTTCCTAATGTCTGTAATGTGTCCCTGTACGATTATGTTTCGATATACATGTAAGTATATGCACGTATATGTCTGTTGTGGTTAATAGTATTTAAACATGTGTATATTGTTTATCTATCTAACTATGTTATGTTTCTCAGATGTGTATATATTTTCGTTAATATGTTATATACACAACAACAAACCACACCCACACACACAACACACAAACACACAAACATATATCATATATATATATTATCACATTGTGTATTATATATATATATAATATATATAATATATCATATTATTATATATATATATATATATATGTATATATATATATATATATATATATATATTATTATTATATATTATATATACATATAGATATATATGTTATATGTGTGTGTGTGTGTGTTGTGTGTGTGCTTAGTGCGTGTGTATAGTGTGTGTGTGTGTCCGTGTGTGTCCATTGGTGTGTTGTTGTTGTGTTGTTGTGTGTGTCCGTGTGTGTGTGGGTGTGTTTTGTGTGTGTGTGTGTGTGTGTGTGTGTGTAATAATATTTATAATATATATATAGTATATATCATATATTAACCTATATACTATATATCTTGATATAATATATACATATATAATATATGTGTCCTGGCGTGGCCGAAATGTTAGGAGCTGTCGGACTCAATGACTGTCACCAAACTAGCGCTGGGTGAATTGTTCTTCGGTAAATACTTGGGACAGAACACAATTTCTACACGAATGCTACATTTCTACCTTCCGTATGGCAGCATGCCGGCCGGATAAATTCATGAGTCGACGTGGTGAAACCGCCATTTGGTTGACTAAAACGTAGGAGGTTATTTTCATTCATTTTAAAACACAATAATCATAATAAAAAAAAACGTTTCAGCCCGTGGGGCCCAGTGTCTAAATTAACCCTGTATAACACATAATACAACACATTATTGTTCCACTCAGAGTCTCATGTATACATACATACAGTATCTATATTAGTACATAATGTATTGTTGTATGTATAATTCATATATATTATGAGTAATACTATTTATATATAATATACGATATATTATAGGTATTCATTATCTATATATATCCTTCATATAAGTGTATGTCATCAAATATGGTTATGTATAATATGTATACCATATATATACTAATATTAATATATATATTATATATTATATTATATATGTAATATCTTACTATAATACATTATATTATATATAAATCTGATCTAGTCTTCTCTATATTAATATATATACTATATATATATAATATTATATGATACTATATAATTATTGATACGAGATAGTATAGACGTAATATAGTGTTGATAGATATACACGCATATAATACTTTATACTCATACATACGCATATATATGTGTATATATATAGATAGAATCAAGGGGGTAAGTAGGGATTTCGCTCCATATATAATTAACGATTATCTATTAATAAATGACTAGCTTGTCTATATTATATATAATATATATAGATAATATTATATTATAGTATAAGATATATATATTATAGATAATATATTATATATAGGAGTATTATATATCTATATAATATATATTTCTCTTATATATGTATATATATATTACTATATATATATATAATATATAATCTTACTATATCTAATCATCTTATTATTAGATTATATATATATTAATTATATAAATATATATATATATATATAATCATTATTAATTAGTTATATATATATATAAATAGATATGTGGCGTATAGTGTATGCTTGTGTGTATGTTAAATGTTTGTGTAATATGTGTTGTTTATATGTGATTGATTTATATGTATTATATATATATAATATATTGATTATATCATATTATAGTTATTATATATAGTTAATTATACTTTTATATATATATATATATATATGATAGATATATATAATAGTATTTATATATATTATATTATATATATATTATAATACTGTGTGTGTTGTGTGTGTGTGTGTGTGTGGTGTGTGTGGTTGTGTGTGGCAAAGAGAGCGAGAGAGAGAATGATGGTGGGAGGGAGGTCGGAACAGCACAACAGGCTAACGAACAATTAACAGGAAACAGTAGCAATACAATAGAGAACTTCAGCTTTTGTAATCAACAGCCTGAGCAAATTAACAATATACAGGAGTACTTAAATACGTACATACATTCATATTGTAACCAATCAGCTTGTGAGTGAAAACTATCTAAAATATAAGAACTGCCCAAAATAAAAAAAAAAAAGAAAAACTAAAAACAATCCTAAACATCGTCATATTGGTTATGCATATTAAAGTTACCATCCTTCCGAAACTTCCTTCATCGTTCTTTCCTCCACATGTAACGAATCGTATTCTCATCACACCGCCAGTCTAAACTCGACTCATCACGGCTGCGACCGACTCGTATCACAAGGTGCACTCACTCGTTTCCTATTATTCACATACTCACACGCCGGGGTGTTCTCCATTGTCGGCGATAATCGATTCCCATCTTCCGAAGTGAGAGAGGGAGATGGATGAAGAAGGTGAAGCCTGAAGGGGAATGAAGGGAGGGGGAGAAGGAGTGGATGAGGCACGGGAGATGAAACGAGAGAGTGAGTGATGAGAGAAGAGAGAGGAGGAGAGAGAGAGAGAGGAGAGAAGCAGAGAGGAGAGAGAGAGAGACAGACGACAGAAGAGAGAGAGAGAAGCGAGGAGAGAGATAGAGAGAGATGAGAGGAAGAGAGAGAGAGAGGGAGAGCAGTAGAGTAGAGCGAAAGATATGGGGTTGGTGGTGGGTGTGTGGCGAAAAAGAGAGAGGGGAGGAGAGGATTATGTGCGTGAGATAGAGAGTGAGAGAGTGAGTTGAAGTATGTCTAGTGCCGATTATAGAGACGAGAGAGATTCAGAGAGCGAGAGAGAGAGAGAGAGAGAGAGGAGAGAGAGGACAGCAGAGACCGTAGGGAGAAGACAGACACTCAGACAGAACCAGACAGACAGACAGACAGACGAGTATAAGGGATTACACTATGAGTCAAAATACCGCGTGAAGACAAGAGGTCCCTCGACCTCGGTCGACCTTTTTCAATTTACACTCGACACGCACCGGATCTATGTGTGTCGTCCCAGACGCCTCCGTGTGGTTATGCGAGTCGTTTTGATGAGATGGAATGTCGTGCTCCGTGCGTCGAAGGGCCGCTGAACTCTCCCGCGAGATGAGATTCCTCCTTTTCTCGAAGTTTTGGGTACCCCGAGAAGCCTCTTGTGTGATTTCGGGCCAATAAGCAGGCGTCCTACTGAATACATTTGGCACGATTGCTCGGGGCCGGCGTGGGGCGGGGGTAGGCGAGTGGGGCAGGTTCGCTTTTCTTTCATTTATTTTATTTTGTTGCGTGTGTGTGTTTGTGTGTGTGTGTGTGTGTGTGTGTGTGTGTGTGTGCTGTGTCTGTGTGTGTGTTGTGTGTGTGTCTGTGGTTGTCCAACTGATACTTTGATATTTGGATTAAGTCTGCTACGTATCCTTCTCGTTGAATGGCCCCTTATAATGGAATTCATGCAAATTCGTGAATGCAAAAACAGACTCTACCATGCTAACATTATTACCAATCAACTATATATAGCTGTTTTCATACCGTTATATCCCTTTCCTTACAACCTAGGAAGATAGATCCTTAGATAAAAGCACTCTGCAAACACTGCAAAATCACATCATATCTCACTGGCTCCAAACACGCAAAGATATGAAGTCCCACTGTTCGCACCCTCATCCACTGTAGACTTTCATCCGTAGCATTTATTTATTTCATTTGGTCTATCCGCTTGATTTACAATATTTAATCTATTCATGTGGAGGTATTTACGCATATTTATTTACCCATTTACGTATTGATATATCTTATTGATTTATTTACCTCTAAACTATCTACTGTTAATGATTTATATTTTTATTTTTTCAACTACTTTTGATATAATGCACAAGGGATGCTGCCCAGAGCTATGCAGACTCCAGAGAGGACAGAAACGATATAATGATGCTCATCGCCGATAGGTGAAAGCTCTCGGGACCAGGAAGACAATTGGAAGGGCTGCAGATGTGAGGTTGCTGGTGATTGCTTGAGGGATGGTGCTTCGAAATATGGATTATGAGGATCATGTACCTGAATTTCGGTGGTACATGATGGTGGATTTGGTGGCTTTGTTTGTAATACGTTAGTTGTCTACGTCGATTCGTGTTTGTGTTCGTTTTGTGCTTTAGTTGTTTGTTCAGTGGTATATTACATTGTGTGAATATAAAATCAGTAAGAGTTCTGTTGTTTATAAGTCTAGTACCATACTGGTTTTGCATGTTTGTTTTTTGTATTTTACATATGTCTGTGTGTGTGTCTCTTCTTCTCTTATTATTTTCTTTTTCCATGCTTCTTTACTATAAAGTGTTATTAATGTAGTTTCTTGTTATTATTGTTTGGTTATTCTTATTGATAGTATATCTTTCATCGATATTTATAATACACTCCATTATGTATAATCATCTCATTTATAATCATTTTTTTTATATATCATCTTTTTTATAATCATTCATTAGTTTATTATACCTCGTTTTTATAATCATCATTATTTATTATCATCTTTTTTATAAATCATCATTAGTTATACAACATTAATTTTTATTATCATCATTAGTTTATATCACTACAACTTACAATTTCTATTAATGTTTTTTCTAAATCAATTGCTGTATACATTACTACTACTATCACACTATAGGTTACTAAAACATTTTCCTTGGTTCTGCACTGCATTTTGTGCAATAAATGTCAACGAAACTGCACAGCACGATACTCCAACATTTCAGAAAATCTAGCAATTTCTTACCTCGCTTCAAATTTTACTTCACTTCACCTCGATGAAGAGACAGAAACTAGTTCAACATTCCCGTAAAGGTGGAGTGTCGGGCGAGGGGAGTCCTGATAAGTGACCGACCTAAGAGTACCTTCAGTTTGGTACATGGTTTATGTTGTTATTCTCATGCAAGGTTAGTCTTCTTGGGGTCTATTTTACTGATAGTTTGGATGTTCACTCGTAATACTCGCAGAATTGTCAGATGCACCGGGGGGGGCGGAGAAACGAAAGAACGTTAAATTGGAGAGGATGGGGGGGGAAAGGCTCTATGAGAGCCTGTGAGGGAGGGGAGTCACAGAAAACGACCTCTGCAAATTCTATATACATAATCCATTAGGAGTCCATGAGGTAGGCCTAGGTAGAATGTGCTATTGTTTACTTGATTTTGGCAAGGTATGAATCGTAATAAACAACTCTTTGTTGGATAGCATTAGTGGTTTATTTAATAAGGTTTCGTTTTAGTGTTCCAAATGCAAAGCAGCAATGAAACATTTTAGATTATAGGAATCAGTCTAGAATAAACATTTTTTTTTTCAAGCGCCGATAATATGCCTTATCGATCTTTCTTGCACGTAGTCAACAGCCAGGTTCATCGGGGCCGTTAAAATCACTTAACAACTATTACAAAATTTCAGGATCGTGTGTCTTAAGATTTTAGCCCGCATTGGTCCAGGGAAACATATTATAAAGAAAGATATTACCTTGTAACGCAGTATGGGGACTGAAAAATAAAAGTTCCTTGGGGTAATGATAGATACAAGCCCTTGCTAGATCTAAAGTAGATTATGGGTCAATCGTGTATGGTTCGGCACCGAACTCAATTCTGAAAGGTCTGGGTGTTGTGCAGAATGCTTGTGTGTGTCTTGGAGCCTTGAAATACACTCGGATCGAGTGTTTTGAGGTTGGAGTCAAGGGAGTGAGGCCCTCAAGCCCTCCGCCACTCCGACGCAGCCAGTTACACTGATTAGGCGCAAAGGTGGCTCGAAACCCGAGCCATCCTAATGGCAATCAAGGCATTAGGCCTCTCAAAATATATTATCGATACCCTGGTTCATTTAAATATAGCGACAAATTTTCCATCATGGAAGCCTGGTTTCCATCAGCTAAGGCCATGGCGCCGGAAGTGGAGATACACCAGAGGTTCAGAGAGATTCTTACTGAACATCTTTCTTTTATATATATATATATATATATATATATATAACTATATAATATATATAATATATATATTATATAGTATATAATATATATAGTGTCGGCTCCAAGACAGATGAGTGTGTGGGTGTGGTGTTTGGTCGACTGAATGTGAATTGAAGTTCAGACATCCCGAATCATAACATCGATCTTTCTTGCTGAAACTTCCTTTAGATTTTGCACTATTGATCGACGACCCACGATATAAAAGTATTTTTTTTCTGATTCATTAACTTCACTTAAAACTACTAAATCATTAGAAACCGCTAAAAATGAAATGCTGGATAATATCATTCGTAAGCTATATGGTGCCAATAAATCAATCAAGCTAATGTGGGTGCCAGGCCACTCTTGTATCTATGGCAATGAACAGCTGACAATTAGCCGGGCCAACTGGGGATCTGGACCTTAGCATAGTCCGTCTTAGATCCAGGTGCTTTGTGTCTCTTATAAAAGCAAAAAGTACCTTGGCGAAAGTGATTGGACGATCCTACAAATACACAATAATATTAAAACAACATTGAACTGTGCTGACACAGCCTATAGGAAGAAACTAGGGAAGGGGTGGTTTTGGTCCGTCTTAGGGTCAATGCCACTAGATTCACCCACTCACTCCCTATATTGAGAAAAGAATCCGTCCCATACCAGATTGCAACACCAACACACATAACTCATACATCACGAAACTTGTCCATAAATACAGCAACAATAGAATAAACCTAATTTTGTTTTGGATTAAAAATATGATTTACATCTAATCTTTCTAGCAGCTGATAAAGAATAATAAGCAAGAGTCGGCCCCCCCTTTTCTAAGGGAAAACAAACTTTATGACCTTATCTAGATTGAAATTAATAATACGATTCCATTGGCTTCATGATCTTGGCTGCTGCTTTTAATATGGCCTTATGCCGATGGTCGATAGCCAATAAAATCCAACAACAAAGAAACAAAGAAAAACAATTGTTACAGCTTATAAGGCATTGTGGGGGGATGTGGGAATGGGCGTGTTAATGTATGTCTCGTCCTGGTGGTTTGTATACATACGACCCTTGTGTGCACTGGCGTTTGTCCCCTGACCTGTTTTTATTTGTTTATTGCTATTCGAATCGGCATATTGTAGTTCTTATGACGAATGTTACCTAAGGGATATTTATATGGATTGAAGATTGATAATCTTGGAGGCTTTTTAAATACTATAGCAATTATAGTATCATCATCCATCCCCAATCACCACCACCCACCATCATCATCATCATCATCATCATCATCATCATCATCATCATCCATCATCATCATCACATCAATCATCATCATCATCAATCTCATATCATATCATCACCATCATCATATCCAATCATAATTCAAAACCATCATCATCACCATCTCGTCCACCATTACTATTCTAATCCCTCGCGTGCCCAGACCCAAACAGAACCGCGCAAGCCAGCAGGGTCACTTGACAAGGCCTTTACTGCTCGTATGACTAGTAAACACAAGGTAACTATGAACAGGCACCACAACACAGGACGTACGTTTATTCGTTTGCTTCTCCCGCTTCATAAATGTTTTTCGTGTTTATAGTTTTCCTTTTCCCGCTTTCGTGGATGGTTTAATGTTTTATTTTTTTATTTTTTATTTTGCCTCTAAAGACATCCACTGTTTTTATTTTATGTAAGTTTCATCTTATTTTTAAGGAGTGTGAGTGTTATTAAATATATGAATATATATAGCTATATATATAATATATATATATAGATATATATATAATAATACATATATTTATATATATAGATTTTTTTTTTTTGTTATAGTGTGTGTGGTTTATTCATTCTGCTTTCATATTGCTGTTAAAAGAGGTGGTGGTGTGTTATCAATTTTGTGTATCGAAGTATTGCGTATTTTGTTAATTTTGAGAAACCTTGATACTCATTGCGTTGGTTATGACCTATAATGAACTGATACTGTTGGTTATAATTGTAATTTCTGGTGTTTTTTTTTTATTCATGTATTGCTCTCCTTTTTTTCCGTCTTTGATTGCTTTACTGATGGTATTCTTATCACTTGCTGATTTAATTGACTAATTTTAGTGTTTTATCTGATATCATTATCACCCCAATTTTCATTATTATACCATTTTAATTTTAATCAGAATGGGTATTTCTTATCAGCGTTCAGTTTTTATCATTTGCGCTGGCTCTTCCCATAGGTGTATATTGTTCAAAGCTTTTGCAGCCAAATAGCAAAACTTTGTACTGGAAAAAACAAACATATAATACATAATAAATAAATTATATAATATATATATATATATATATATATATATATATATATATATATATTATATAGATATATATATAGATATATATATAGTATATATACAAACAACACACCAGAAGCAAGCACACACACACACACACACACAACAACACACACACACACAATGATACTGAGATTGAGGTGAGAGTGAAAAGAGAAGGAGAGAGGGAGTTGAAGAGAGAAATAGTATGTTCATGTGATATAGCTTTGTCCAATCCATTGAAAATATCGGCCTTGAACTCACTTTATGAAAAACAGTCCACGGCAGAACTCCATTGAAGCTTTTTTTAGAAAGATTGGGTTTTACGTTTTCTAGCAACAATTCATATTTTACTATATGTTTATCTGATCTTTTTTCTCTCTCTTTTTCCCGCAAGTATGTGTTTACTCACGTTTTTATATCTCATCGAGCTTTGTCTATTCTCTGAATAATTTAGCGACGCTGTTCATGCAACAGGTTTTCAGAAGAAACCGAAGAAGTTAGTGCATTTTACTTTTAACTTATCTTCATTCCTTTCCTCACATGTCTTTCGGAATTAAATCACCATTATTATAAAGCTTAATTTGTTATTTTACGTCACGTCGTGAATAATGAATGAGATTTCGCGCGATAAATTCAATAGCGTCACGTTTATGAGCGAACCAATGAAAACCCATCTTGTCAGGTTTTCTTGTTCCTGCTTGGTTGCCAGTCCCCGGGTGGGCCGGGGTCGCGTGGAGGGTCCAGAGCCAAGGGAAACGGAAGCCCATTCGGAACAAGCAGTCTTAGAGAGAGGGCAACGGCACACAATGAGGGACAGGTAGGTTAAAACCGGAGTGTCTTAAATACGAAGAACACCGAGTGAAAATAATACCGTCAGTGACCCTTCACGTATCTTTTGCATTGGTGGCACTTTACTGTACATTCGCTGC
>NC_051425.1:25209781-25217281 GCF_015228065.2 Penaeus monodon | reverse complement strand
CATTAAGGAAAAACAGTGTTTTCACTATCATGTGAGGGCATGCACGTTCATTGGTATTCTCACATCGATTGTCCGAAAACACGTCTATTTAATGTTTTGTAAGTTTGAACTGTCACCTACAAAACAAGCTAATGCACTACAATAACGAGGCTTTAACATTAACTTGAGCGTATTAACGTCTATGTTACAGACAAGAATTTAAACTACCAAATCATTTACAAAACACATTTTCGGGCAATAGGTCTGAGAACACCATTGGGCGCTCTTGGCTTCGCACATCCAATGTTGCCCAAATATCTGACCGAGCAAAAGTGCAAGGAAATGTGCGTGGGACATAATAACCGAAGATATTAGTAAAAATATGTCGCTATACAAAGCTCATACTTAGAGGGGGAGTGGAGGCCGAGAATACATTTTTTACAGGTGTACGCTAAGTGGTCAAAACGCCATAACTCGGGAGGGAAGAATTCGGGAGAGATCGGTGCCTCAACTGTTTTAGTTTCTCACGTGCGTGTCTAGGGTATCGATCGTACATACGTCACTTGTATATTTCTCTTCATAGGTATGTGGGTGTTTCTATTGCCTTTGTAAATATCTTAGATGGGATTTCCATCGATTTTCTTCTTCTTTTTCTTCCTCCTCCTCCTCTTCTTCTTTTGCTTCGTTCTTAAGGATTTAGAGGTCATCGTCTTCTCTCCTTCTTCTTTCACTTTTAAAACGCGACATAAGTGTTCTTAAAACGAAATCAAGAAACGCAAAGTATTCCAGGAAAAATGTCTACTGCATTCGAACCGTGCGTGCTGACAGCCGATAACTGCCTCACCCAAACCCCTTGTTACGAATCTCTGAATGATGGTAATCGTAATTTATCTCTTTTGGTTTTAATTTTCTCCTGTTTAGATAGAGATCGTCTCCTTTCTTCGGTACATTGACATTTTTGTAGTTTTATTCAAAATTATTATTATTATTATTATTATTATTATTATTATTATTATTATTATTATTATTATTATTGTTATTGTTATTGTTATTGTTTAATTATTATTATTATTATTATTATTATCATTATTATTATTATTATTATTATTATTATTATTATATACATATATTTTTTTGCGAAACGTCTCAATCTGCAATCTATCTCTTTGCCGTATATATAAAGTCGCGAAAAAATATATCATACAATTACAGGCCGCGAAAACACAACAACACACAAATGTCGCGAATATACATATAACGTGGGGTATACAAGTCGCGAAAAAAAAAACATATATGCATATAAGTCACGAAAAGACATATATCACAGTTATACATTTCCTCAAAAAAAAAAAAAAAAAAAAAGCCTACAACCAACTCTCACGGAAAAGAAGCATATCAAGGCTTGTTAATACTTCCCCTCAATTTGATCGGGTGTTTCCCCTCTCCCTCCGCCAACCGTCTAGCCTCCACCTTTACGTCGCCATCACCCGGGTAACTCTGTTGGGAGCCGGGGGGGGCAGGAACAGACGCTATGGCTGACTGAAGGGGGGAGGACAGTGACAGTCAATGACGGGGTTGCCAAGACGTTCCCATAAACTTTTCTTGTGGATCCTGGGGTCAGTTTCCACGTGTGTTTAAGAAAGTGTGAAAGTGTTTTAGGTAGATTGCACTTTTTTTCCTATAGAAAGTTTGTTTAGCTGTTATCAGGAGTCATATATATCAAATTAATGGATATATACATAGGTAAGTAGATAGATAGATAGGTAGGTAGGTAGATAGTTGTCATGTTGTCGGTTCGACAGATAAAAAGATTGGAAATAAATATAGGTCAGTGACTTAATATATAAGTAAACAAATAAATTAGTGTACAGTAAATACATGCATATGTACACACACACACACACACACACACACACACACACACACCACACACACACACACACATATATATATATAATATATATCTATCTATATATATATTATACTTATATACATATATATATACTCATATCTATATGATATCATATATATATATATATACATATATATATTATATATATATTAATTATCTATAGCATATTATATATATTATAAATATACTATATAACTGTATCCCCACACATATACACACATTCATATATATAGATATATAGATACATTTACATATCTATATGTTATATATATGTACGCACACACACACACACACACCACACACACAAACACACACACACACCGACACACACACACACACACACACACACCAACACACACCACATATATATATATAATATATATATATATATATCTATATATATATATATATATATATATATATATATATATTTTAACGGTATGTTCATATAGATATACATTTATACATACACCGCACACCCCACACCACACACACACACATATATAGTATATATATATATATTATATATATATTATATATAATATATCATACTATATATGTTATTACTATTTTGCGTGTGTATGTAAATGTATATCTATATGTATATGTATATATGTGTATGTATATATATGCATATATATGTATATATGTGCATATATATGTATGTCTATAAACATATATAACACACACACACACACACAACACACCACAACACAACACACACACACAACACAAAAAAAAAAAAAACACACACACACACACACACACACACACACACACACACACACACAACACACACATTTCCGTATGTGTACTGCGTTTGTATACTTGTATGCGTATGTTGAACTGGTCAAGGTGAGATGGAAGCAAGTCAAGGTAAACCAAGGACACTTAGGGTAAAAAGCAATACCAATCATTCTAACACTATATTTTCCAGAATAATTTTTTTTTCTTAGTCGTCAAACTACCCAGTGACTCATTCATATAATAATAACCTTTGGTCCACTGGAATATACACTAACGTTCTCCAGCTTTTTCAGACGTCTAGGACAATTTGCTTGCTCTCTTTTATCATATATATTTTTTTCTATTTGTCTCTCCTCGCTCTTAAGGACAAATTATTCATGAACTATATTAATAATAATAATAACAATAATAATAAAAAACTTTGATTAATTATTGGACAAGTCCTTTAAAAAAACAGTAATTGGAAACCATGTTATTCCTTTGATCTTCTGATATTCATATTTGTTTTATCTATCTGCTTATCTATTATCTGTCCATGCTAAAAATGAATCAGTCCATTCTATCTATCAATCGATTCATTCTGTCTATCAATATGTCCTTCCCATCTGTCCATCCTGTCTATTGTTCAGTTGATTCTCTCCATATGTTTGTTTATTTGTCTATATATTTGTCTATATATTTCCACTCTCTCTCTATCCATTCTATCTACCTGTCATTTATATGTGTTTATCCATTCTATCCATCCATCCATTTAATCTACCTGATCGTTATATCTACCTGTCCATCTATCCATTCTGTCTACCTGTCCATTTTAGCCAATTCCATCAGTTCTATCTATATGTCTCTCCATTCTATTTACATGTCCATCATATCTATCTATCTTCTGTCCATCTATTTCTTTCCAATTGATCTACTAGCCCATTCTATCCATCCATCCATATCTATATATATAGCCATACTATCTGCCTGTCCAATCTAACCATCTGTTTATTCTATCCATCTATCCTTTCTCTCTACCTCCCAATTCTATCTGTCTTCAATTCCATCTTTCTATTCATTCTATCCATCTGTCCATTCTATCCACTTATCCCTTCTATATATCCATCCATGCTCTCTACCTCTCCGTTCTATTTATCTATTTATCCATCAATCCATTTATCTACCTATCCATTCTATCCACCTATGCATTCTATATATCCACCAATTTTATCTATCTCTCCGTTCTATCTTTTTATCCATCTATCCATTCTATATCCCTGTCCATCCCATCTACCTGTCCATTATATCCTCCTATCCAATTTATCCAATCTGCCGCAGGAAAGAGTAAACAGACAAGGGCCTCTAGAAGCGAACTGCCAGCATGGGAGGCGGAGGTAGCAAAGAAAATGAGTCTCACCTGTTGGAGACACTGTGTGACCACGAGGATGCTATCAACTGCGTGGCACTGTCCGAGGATGGCTCCTTGCTGGTTACAGGGTCGGAGGACAAGACGGCGAGGATGTGGAGCACGAAGACAGAAGAAACAGAGTGCCTCGGAGTCCTGAAGTGAGTCCCTGTGGGTTTCCGTGATTTGTTTACATTTTGTTTAATTGTTCTGATCCCGTTTGGAGGAAGAGGGTAGAGGGAAGTCCGGTGTTTTGTTTCATTATTATTTTATTATCATTTTTTTTTATAGTGTATGTTGTGTTCTAATTGGGCTGAAGCGCGTGGTGTAAGGTGTGAAGATATAGTTCTTGTGGATGCCCTATGTGTGTGTATGTGTGTGTAGCGGAGTCTCTTCATGTATCCTGGTTTTGCATCATAAGCGAAACTATTATGATGACATTAGAGTAAATAAAACCCTACTATGTCTTCCAAGGGGCCACACTTCGTACATCACATGCGTAGCCATCACCAACGCCTACATCATCACGGGCGCGGCTGACAATACCCTCAGGAAATGGGACATGACCACCTGCGACTGCCTCCATGTATTTGCAGGTGCGTATGCCACGGTATTTTTATGATATTACACCTAATAGATGCGAAAAATGTTAATCTAATCCATGACTATCCTTGCCATAAACGACAGTGCGAGCGGAAAACCCATAATAATTAAGGTCTCATACTTGTTGATGATGGGGTAATGTTGATGATAATGACAATAAGGATCCAAGAGTAGGCCTTCCATCGCGTTCCTTTCCTTCACAGACCACACGTCACGCATAGCAAGAGTGATCTGCACCGACGAGTTCATCTTCAGCACCTCCTACGATAAGACAGCGAAGGCCTGGCTCTTCGATGCTGAAGACTCGGACATCGGAGAGACGGCAGCCATCAGGACCTTCACGGTAACGTTCGAAGACCCTTGGGTTGATGGTCGTGGCCCGCTTTCAACAAGCAATGACCTGTGCCACTTTCATTCTTTCTTTTTCTTTTTAAACAGGGAGGCGATTCCTCCGAGTAGCTCGTACTTTAGAAACTTTCCTTTACCCATTTTTTCTTCCCTGACTTTAAGTCTTCCACTGTTGCTTCACGCGCGTGCTGAGTCGCCTCCTATCCTCTCCAGGGGCACCACAGGGGAGTGTACCCCATCATCTACATCCCGGCGGTGGACACGGTGCCAGAGGACAGCGAAGGAATTAACATCAACCCTGGGGACCTAATCATCACGGGCAGTGCGGATGCAACGGCGCGCTCCTGGTCCTTCGACACGGGAGACTGCCTCAAGGTGGGTCGAGGCAACGCCCCCACACCTCTATTAAGTAATTATTAGACCTTGTTATTTATAGAGACCGTGGCTGGGGGGCCCCCTAATTTTAATATGCGTATATATATAATATATATATAGATATATATATATATATATATATATATATATATATATATATATATATATATGTGTGTGTGTGTGTGTGTTGTGTGTGTGTGTGGTGTGTGTGTGTGTGTGTTTTGTGTGTGTGTGTGTGTGTGTTGTCTATGCATATGCTATCTGTTATCATCTCTGTCTATATTATATCTATCTATATATTATTATATATAGATATGCTCTGCATGTTTATATATGTATCTATATATATATATATATATATATATATATCTCTATCTATATATCTGTTTGTGTGTGTGTGTGTGTGTGTGTGGTGTGTGGTTTGTGTGTGTGGTTGTGTGTGTGTGGTTGGTGGTGTGTGTGTGTGTGTATGTGGTGTGTAATGTGTGTGGTGTATATGTATAATGTATTTGTATGTATATATATGTATGTGTGTAATAATTTTATTTCGCTGTCCATGTCTCTATCTATCTGTATCTCTCTATATCGTTCTTCTCGATCTGTACCTACTATATATATATCTCTATCTCTCTCTCTCTCTATCTATATATATCGATATAATTTTTTCTTTATTTATTTATTCATTTATTTATATACCTCCCTCCCTACCTCACATACCTCACCTACATCCCTACCTACATACCTCCCCACACAACACCCACACACACCCCCCCCCACACACGCCCCCACCCCCCCCACACCCACCCACACATCCCCACCCACACACACCCACACACACACACCCACCCCCCCCCCCCCCCCACACACCCCACACCCCACACCCACACACCCCCACCCACCCCTATCTCTATAATCTTCTCTACCCCCCCACACACGCACACACAACACCCCATATACTCACGCTATCCGATATATTCTATATTTTGGCTCTTATTCTACTATCATCTCTTCATTCTCTACATATACTCTACCATATTACTAATCTAATACCTATATTCTCTACTATATATATATAGTCTCCTATCTCTCGCTCTCTCTCTATCTCTCTATCTCTCATCCTCTATATATATCTATATCGATCTCTCATCTCTATCTCTCTATTATCTATATATAACTATCTATCTCGCTCTATTCATACCCTGTTTCTGGAGGGGGTGGGTTTTGTGCCTATCACGCATCTTGCACATATGGTTACTTTTTTAATGCTGTTTTAGAAAATACTATATATACATATACACCTCCCTCTTCTCCTCCAGGTGTTCAAGGGACACAAGTCCGCCATCACCTGTATGGCCACAGACCCCCAGGCCAAGATCCTATACACGGGTGGCGGAGACAAGGAAATCAGGTGCTGGAACATCAACAGAGGAGATTGTATCAAGGTACGCATAATAATGGAAACAGAAGGGGAAAATGCACTGGTTCTGTCTATTATTTTTTTAAGGAGAGGAAGCCAGATAGGACACCTGTTAAAAGGGGTGCATCTTTGTATGTTTTTTTTCTATGGTTACACAGACGACACTCTCCTCCACACACACACACACACACACACTTCCCCTTCACACACACACACACACACACCCACCTCCCCTCCACACACAAACACACACACACCTCCCCTTCCCTCCACACACATAACCACCCTCTTCCCACGTATCTCCATCCAAGCAACTTCTCCTCGCCAGGTTCTCGAAGGGCACACAGGACCCATCATCTGCCTGATCGTCGTGAACCGCCTAATGTACAGCGGCAGCGCAGACGGGACGGCCAAGTGCTGGGTGCGGGAGTTCGGCGACTGCACCAGGACCTACAGGGGCCACAAGCACTCCGTCGTTTGTGCCAAGTTCAGCGAGGGCATCTGTAAGTTCGACGCGGAGGTTGTTGACCCGTTTCTGTCTAGCTTTCGTCGGTTTTGTGTCTAACGGCCTTGTGGTTAAACACGGGCTGTGACATTGCGCTTTGTGTTCTCTTTGCACTGCACTTAGGGATACTTTTTTACTTTTGTACGTGCCAGATGATATACGCATGTGTGTATCTATATATATATGTATATATGTATAAATGTGCACACACACACACACACACACCACGA
>NC_051425.1:25200306-25204681 GCF_015228065.2 Penaeus monodon | reverse complement strand
CACAAAAACACACCACACACCCCCACCACACCCCAAAAACCCACACACACCCCCCACCCCACCACCACACACACACACACACACACCATAATATAAAATATTATATAAAATATATAATAAAATAATAATATAATATATACGCATAATAGGCCCCAATTTTATAAATAACAAGGTCTAAAATACTTATAGGGGGGATTGCCTCGACCCACCTTGAGGCAGTCTCCCGTGTCGAAGGACCAGGAGCGCGCCGTTGCATCCGCACTGCCCGTGATGATTAGGTCCCGGGTTGAGTTAATTCCTTTCGCTGCCCTTGGCACCGTGTCCACCCCCCGGGAGTAGAGAGGGGGTACACCCCCTGTGGGCCCCTGGAGAGGATAGGAGGCGACCCAGCACGCGGGAACAAAGTGGAAGACAAAAAAAAAAGGGGAAAAGGGAAAGTTTCAAAGACGAGTATCGGAGGAATCGCCCCCCTTTTAAAAAAGAAAAGAAAGAATGAAAGTGGCACAGGTCTTTGTTTTGTTGAAAGCGGGCCACGCCCATCAAAAAAGGGTCTTCAAAACTTTACCGGAAGGTCCTGAGGCTGCCGTTTTCCCGATGCCGGTCTTCAGCATCAAAGAGCCAGCCTTCGCGTCAAATCGTAGGAGTGCTGAAGATGAACTCGTCGGTGCAGTCACTCTTGCTATGCGTGACTGGGTCGGGAAAAGAAAGGACGCGAGGGAAAGGGGCTTTTCTTGGACCCTTTTTTCTTTATCATAAACATTCCCCCATCATAACAATATGAGCTTTTAAAATTTGGGGTTTTTCCGTCGCACTGTCGTTTATGGCAGGAAGTCATGGTTTAGTTTAAATTTTTGCATCTATTAGGGAATATCAAAAAATACCGTGGCAACGCACCTGCAAATACATGGAGGCGGCAGGGGTCGTCCCATTTCCGAGGGATGTCAGCCGCGCCGTGAGATGAGGCTTTGGGATGGTAGCATGTGATGACAAATGTGGCCCTTTGGAAGAATAGAGGGTTTATTTATTTTAATGTATCATAATAGTTTCGTTATGATGCAAAACCAGGTACATGAAGAGACTCCACCCCCCCAAAACACACATAGGGCACCACAAAAAACTATATCTTCACCTTACACCACGCGCTTCGCCCAATTAGAACAAAACAACACTATAAAAAAAAAAAAAAATGAAAATAAATAAAATGAAACAAAACACCGGGACCCCTCTACCCTCTTCCCCCAAACGGGATCAAAAACAATTAAAAAAAATGTAAACAAATCACGGAAACCCCACGGGGGATTTACTTAAGGACCGAGGACTCTGTTTTTTGTTTCGTGCTCCACATCCTCCCGTTTGTTTCCCCCGACCGTAACCAGCAAGGGGCCATCCTCGGAATGCCACGCAGTTGATAGCACCCTGGTCACAAGGTTTTCCAACAGGTGAGACTCATTTCTTTGCACCTCCGCCTCCCATGCTGGCAGTTCGCTTCTAGAGGCCTTGTCGGTTTTCTCTTTTCCGCGGCAGATTGGATAAATTTGGGTAGGAGGAAAATGGGCAGGTAGATGGGATGGACGGGGTAAGAATGGATAGGTGGATAAAAGATAGAAGAGAGAAGATAAAAAAGGTGGATAATAGAAGCATAGGGGATAGAAAGGATAGTAGATAAAGGATGATGGATAAATAGATAAATGAACGGAGAGGTAGAGAGCATGGGTGGATTAAGAAGGGAAATGGATGAATGGACAGGGATAGAATGAATGAAAAAAGGAATGGGAAAAACAGATAGAATTGGGAGGAGAGAGAAAGGAAGATGGATAGAATAAACAGAGGGGAGATTTGGGCAGGGAGATAGTTGGCTATATATTAGATTGGGTGGATGGGAAAAAGGGCAGTAGACAATTGGAAAGAAATAGAAGGGGGAAAGGGGAAAATAGATAGATATGAGGACATTAAAGAATGGAAGACATATAGATGAACGATGAATGGCTAAAATGGGGTAGAAAAGGGGTAAGGACGTAGGAAATAACGATCAGGTAGATTAATGGGGGATGGGTAGAATGGATAAAAAAATAAAATGGAAAAAGGGGGAAGAATGGATAAAAGAAAAATGGAAAAATTAGGAAAATAAAAATATGAGAGAATCAAAATAACAAAGAAAAAACAAAATGGATGGAACAAGGAAAAAGAAAAAAAAGATAGATGGAAGGAATTTTGGGAGGGAACAGATAATAGAATGACGAATTTAGCATAAACAATATAAAAACAGAAGATAAAAAAGAAAAACAAAGATCAAAAAATACTTTTCAAAAATTTTTAAAAAAAGGGTTGCCCAAATTTTTTTAAATTTATTATTTATTATTATTATTATTATTATTATTATTATTATATTATTATTATTATCATTATTATTATTAATTACTGCGTGAAAGTTCATGAATAAGTTGTCCTTAAGAGCGAGGAGAGACAAGTAGAAAAAATATATGATTAAAGAGAGCAAGCAAATTGTCCTAGAAGTCTGAAAAAGCTGGAGAACGTTAGTGTATATTCCAGTGGACCAAAGGTTATTATTATATGAATGAGTCACTGGGTAGTTTGACGACTAAGAAAAAAAAAATATTCGGAAATTATAGTGTAGATATAATGTTATCATTTTACCCTAAGTGTCTCTTTGTTTACCTGACTTGCTTTCCATCTCACCTTGGTCCAGTTTTCACATACGCATACAAGTATACAATACGCATGTACACATACGGAAATGTGTGTGTGTGTGTGTGTGTGTGTGTGTGTGTGTGTGTGTGTGTATGTGTGTGTGTGTGTGTGTGTGTGTGTGTGTGTGTGTGTGTATGTTATATATGTTTATAGACATATATACATATATATGCACATATATACATACACATATATACATATCCATATAGATATACATTTACATACACACGCCCCACATATATACTATTAAAATATGTATATATATATTATATTTTATAATATAATATATATAATATTTGGTGTGTGGTGTGTGTGTATGTGTGTGTGTGTGTGTGTTGTGTGTGTGGTGTGTGTGTGTGTGTGTGTTGTGGGTGTGTGTGTGTGTGTGTGTGTGTGTGTGTGTGTGTGTGTGGTGTGGGGTACATATCTTTTTCTTTTTAAAGGTAGGTTCAGGGCTGAGCCGCCGTGGTCCAGCATGATACTTAATTGTAGTTTTCATGGTGTGATGCTCTTGGAGTGAGTACGTGGTAGGGTCCCCAGTTCCTTTCCACGGAGAGTGTTGGTGGTACCTTTGTGCGGGACATATAAAATATATAACATATATATATATATATAATATATATATATAATATATATATATATATATATATATATATATATATATGTATATGTATCTATATATCTATACATATGAATGTGTGTATATGTGTGTATATACAGTATATATGTATATGTATGTATAATATTATAATATATATATATATAAAATATATATATATATATATATTAAATATGTATATATATATATAATATATATATATATATATAAAATTAGGGTGTGTGTGTGTGTGTGTGTGTCTGTGTGTGTGTGTGTGTGTGTGTGTACATATGCATGTATTTACTGTATACTAATTTATTTGTTTACTTATATATTAAGTCACTGACCTATATTTATTTCCAATCTGTTTATCTGTCGATACCGACAACATGACAACTATCTACCTACCTACCTATCTATCTATCTACTTACCTATGTATATATCCATTAATTTATCTATATGACTCCTGAATAACAACTAAACAAACCTTTCTATAGGAAAAAAATGTGCAATATACCTAACACTTTCACACTTTCTTAAAACACACGTGGAACTGACCCCAGATTCCACAAGAAAAGTTTTATGGAACGTCTTGGCAACCCCTCCATGACGTCACTGTCCTCCCCCCTTCAGTCGCCATAGCGCTGTTCCTGCGGCTCCCAAACAGAGTTACCCGGGTGATGGCGACGTAAAGGTGGAGGCTAGACGGTTGGCGGAGGGAGAGGGGAAACACCCGATCAAATTGAGGGGAAGTATTAACAAGCCTTGATATGCTTCTTTTCCGTGAGAGTTGGTTGTATGGCTTTTTTTTTTTTTTTTTTTTTTGAGAAATGTATAACTGTGATATATGTCTTTTCGTGACTTATATGCATATATGTTTTTTTTTCGTGACTTGTATACCCACGTTATATGTATATTCGCGACATTTGTGTGTTTTTGTGTTTTCGCGGCCTGTAATTGTATGACATATTTTTTTCACGAGTTTTATATATATGGCAAAGAGATAGATTGCAGATTGAGACGTTTCCCAAAAAAAATATATGTATATAATAATAATAATAATAACA
>NC_051425.1:25190306-25192806 GCF_015228065.2 Penaeus monodon | reverse complement strand
CATGTTTGACTTTTAAAGAGCATATTTTTTTCCGTCACACATTATTTTGTAGAAGTAGGTAAAAAACGGGAATGCGCCACCTTTAGAGTTAATCGCAGCTAATACAGGTAAATGCCACCAATGCAAAAGATACGTAAGGGTCACTGACGGGATTATTTTCACTCGGTGTTCTTCGTATTTAAGACACTACGTTTTAACCTACCTGTCCCTCATTGTGTGCCTTTGCCCTCTCTCTAAGACTGCTTGGCGAATGGCTTCGTTTCCCTTGGCTCCTGGACCCTCCACGCGACCCCGGCCCACCCGGGACTGGCAACCAATCAGGAACAAGACCCGACACAGATGGCGTTTTCATTGGTCGCTCTAAAACGTGAACGCCTTGAAATTTATCGCGCGATATCATTCATTATTCACGAGTGACTGTAAAAATAACAAATTAAGCTTTATAAAAATGTGCTTTTCTTCCCAATAGACTATTTGAGGAAAGAATGATAGATAAGTTTAAAAATAAAAGCACTTTAAATTCTTCGAGTTTCTTCGAAAACCTGTTGCATGAACAGCGTCTAAATTTGTCAGAGAATAGACAAAGATGATGAGAATAAACGTGAGTAACAACATAATTGCGGGGGAAAAAGATAGAGAAAAGATCAGATAACAAAAGTAAATATGATGTTGCTAGACAACGTAAACCCAATCTTTCTAAAAAAACTCAATGGAGTTCTGCCCTGGGCTTGTTTTTCATAGTGAGTTCAATGGCCGATATTTTAACATTGGGTTGACAAAGCATATCAATGAACATATCTATTTCTCTCTTTCAACTCCTCTCTCTCTTCTCTTTTCACTCTCACCTTTAATCTCAGTATCATGTGTGTGTGTGTGTGTTTTTGTGTGTGTGTGTGTGTGTGTGTGTGTGTGTGGTGTGTTTGTTTTGTTTTTTTTTTTTATATATATATATATATATATATATATATATATATATAATATATATATAATATATATATATTTTTTTATTAATTTTAGTTTGTTTTTTCCAGTACAAAGTTTTGCATTTGGCTGCAAAAAGCTTTGTAACAATATACATTATGGGAAGAGCCCCGCGCAAATATAACCTGTAACGCTGATAAGAAATACCCATTTCTGATTAAAATTAAAAAGTTTAAACATAATGAAAATTGGGGGGATAATGATATCAGAAACATAATATTATCATAATATCAGCAGTGATAAGAATACCATCAGTAAAGCAACTCAAAGACGGAAAAAAAAGGGGAGCAATACATGAATAAAAAAAAACACCAGAATTACAATTATAACACAACAGTTTTCAGTCATTATAGTCATAACACAAAGCATGATATCAATGGTTTCTCAAAATTAACAAATAAGCAATACTTGATAACAAAATTGATAACACACTCACACTCTTTTTAAAAGCAATATGAAAGCAGAATGAATAAACCCCACACACTATTAACAAAAAAAAAATATATAATATAAATATATGTATTATTTTATATATATTATATATATATAATATATATATATATATATATATATATAATAACACTCACACTCCTTAAAATAAAATGAACTTACATAAAATAAAACAGTGGATGCTTTAGAGGCAAAAATAAAAAATAAAAAAATAAACATTTAAAACCCTCCACGAAAGCGGGAAAAGGAAAACAATAACACAAAAACATTTATGAAAGCGGGAGAAGCAAAACGAATAAACGTAACGTCCTGTGTTGTGGTGCTGTTCCCTAGTTTCCTTGTGTTTACTAGTCAATACGCAGCAGTAAAGGCCTCTGTCAAGTGACCCCGCGGCTTGCGGGTTTTTGTTTGGGTTCTGGGCGCGAGGGATTAGAATAGTAATGGTGGGCGATGATGGTGATGATGATTTGGGGTTTTGAATATGATTGGATATGATGATGGTGATGATGATGATGATGAGATGATGATGATGATGATGATGATGATGATGATGATGATGATGATGATGATGATGATGATGATGATGATGATGATGGGGGTGGTGGTGATGGGGATGATGATGATACATAATACTATAGTATTTAAAAAGCCTCAAGATTATCAATCTTCAATCCAATATAAATACCCTTTGGTAACATTCGTCATAAGAACTACAATATGCTCGATCGAATAATCAATAAACAAATAAACAGGTCAGGGGTACAAAAGCCAGTGCACACAAGGGTGTATATACAAACACCAGACGAGACATACATTTAAACACCGCCCATTCCACACCCCCACACGCCTTATAAGCTGTAACAATTTTTTTCTTTATTTCTTTGTTTGTTGGATTATTGGCTATCGACCACGGCATAAGGCCATATTAAAACAGCCAGCCCAAGATCATTAAGCCAATGGATCCTATTCATTAATTTCAATCTAGATAAGGTCATAAAGTTTTTTTTTCCCTTAGAAAAGCGGGAACTTTTCTGTTTGCCCTTATTTATTCTTTTATCAAGCGGATGTA
>NC_051425.1:25171653-25182275 GCF_015228065.2 Penaeus monodon | reverse complement strand
TTTAATATAATATTTTATGTGGGGTGTGTGTGTGTGTGTGTGTGTGTGTGTGTGGGTGTGTGTGTGGGGTGTTGTGTGTGTGTGTGTGTGTGTGTGTGTGTGTGTGTGTATATATATATATATATAATATAATATATAAAATATATATATCTATATATATATATATATATTATGTATGTATTTTAATGTATATACACATATTATATGTAGACAAATATATATATATATATATATATATATATAAAATATATATATATTATAGATATATAATATATATGTGTGTGTGTGTGGTGTGTGTGGTGTGTGTGGTTGTGTGTGTGTGTGTGTGTGTGGGTGTGTGTGTGTGTGTGTGTGTTTTCTGTATTTACCTACACATGTATGTATGTGTCTTATTTATATATTTGTAAATTTATATATATGTACATGTTAATGCACCTATAAAGTCCTCCAAAACCTCCGTAGTAATCCCGCTATAATTAGTTTTCACTATTAAGCAGGTCTCCTTTTTAATACAGTATAGCCAATACAATTTAAAGAGAATGTTGGATTCACAATTACCACAGAAAATATTTTTTAGTGGGTAACTATACGAAATAAATATACCCCCTCCCTCCCCATACACATGTATACATATGTCTGCATATATGTGTATATGCATATAATCGAGTGTGTGCAGTGTGTGTATGTGTGTGTGTGTGTGTGTGTGTGTGTGTGTGTGTGTGTGTGTGTGTGTGTGGTGTGTTGTGTGTGTGTGTGTTGTGCGTGGTGCGTGTGTGCGAGTGTGGTGTGTGCGTGTGGGGGTGTGTGTGTGTGGTGTGCGTGTGTGGTGTGTGTGTTGTGTGTGTGGTGTGTGGTGTGTGTGTGTATACAATATATATATATATATTAATATATATATATAATAAGATATATATGTGTGTGGGTGTGGTGTGTGTGCGTTTTTGTATGTATAAGTGTATAGTATAAGTGTGGGGTGTTGTGTGTGTTGTGTGTGTGTGTGGGTGTGTGTGTGTGGGGTGTTGGTGGGGGTGTGTGTGTGGTGTGTGTGTGTGTGTGTGATATATATTATATATATTATATATTATATTATTATATATATATATTATAACTATATTAATATATATATATGTATGATATATAATATTTATTAATATAACAACATATATATACATATATATATATATATATATAAAATATATATATATATTATATACACATATATATTATATATATATATATATATATATATATAGATATATATTTTATATATTATACACTTTCCCACATCACTTGCATTTTAGAATTTCCATCCCAAATTCATAATTGCCACAAGCCTGTAACGGAACGGTAATAACGACGATGATAGCTCATAAAAAGATGGGATGCATCTGTATGTAGATACATTAAAGCATACATAGACTGATATATACATACATAGATAAATTCATATATACATACATATATACATATATACACCCTTATTTACATACATTGTTTTGCGATCAGCTATGCTAATATCATTTTGAACAAGACATGCAAGGCGCATTGTAGTTGGCTTAGTGTAGATTGTAGATTAATAGATTAGCAGATTGGTGGCTGTTCCGTGCAATTTCGTGTTTTTCTTATCCGGTTCCACGGAATTTCTGTTGTGATGCAAGACCAATAAGGTTTGTTTCGGGGCGTCTTTGGTAAAGCAGAAAAAATACCAATACGTTGGGTGTCTTCTCAACGCTTGGGGAAGGTGTTCAGATTTCGGCAACGTGTTGTGCTGTTTTACGTCATCGTTTAAACTCCGTCCTTATTTTGCTAATGATTTGGGTTTATTGGTCAATGATAATCACCCTGAATTAACGTCTAGTGTTGAGATGTGGCCGTGAGTTTTGTTTACATGTTTACATTGTTATGCTGGAGTTGTCTGTTGTTTCTGATTATAATGGATTTTTTATTTCACTTTTTCTGTGGTTTTGATGGGTAAAATATATTAAACTATTGTGATCTATTAATAACTGGTGTGAAATGATTTTTTTACAATTACTAAAAAATATTAGCTGAATATAGCCTAGTGGATAACTCCTTTGCTATTTCCCTTTTTTGGATAAAACCTATGAAGTTGGTTTTGTGTAAAAAGAACAAGAAAAGGTCTGAATTGCATCTTTAAGTAACTTTCTCTTCTTAGAACTTAACTGTTTATATGTTATTATACACTTACATCCAAAAATAATAATACGACCACTTACATGAATTTTTCTTTGTGATATTTTTCTTGGACACAGTAAAACTAAGTGAATATTTTTTTTTTCTGTATACCGCTTTTGACCTTCTTATAAAGATATGAATTAGATTATCAACGAACTTTGATTGTTTTTTTTTTTTGGGGGTTTGCATCTTTGAACTGTGAAAAGATGACAGTTGATATCGAGATAAATCATTGTATTAAACCCTCAAGCCAAATCCATGCTCCACCACACACACACCCCACACCCCACACACACACCCCACAACACAACACACACACCCCACACACACACACACACATGCACACACACACACGGCCACCCTAAAATTATCGAGCTAGGATTTTATCTGGTAACACCGAAATGCATTATAAACCTTGTGATATAATTTTCCAATATTTCCCCTACCATAACATTTAACAGTTCATTACCATTTAACCTAAAGGGTTGGTGCCCCCAAAAAGCAAAAACAAATGTTTCTTATATTGTTCATTTGTTCTTACTTGTTCAGTCACGAAACGGTTGTGTAACATATATATCATCAGGGGGCTAACGCCGGCGGGGGCGCATGGCCGCATCCACCCTTCGCTTCCAGCCACGGGGACCCCTCGAGGCGAGTCTCAGGCAGGCCCACGGCCCATCCCTAATTCCCTCGCGACAGGTCCCGTCGAGCCATGATCTCCTAGGTCGTCCCACAGGTCTCCCCCACCAGGGTTGTCTCGCAGAGAGAAACCTGGTGGGCAGGGTCGCCCCACAGGGAGACAAGCTAGGTGGCCATATAGCCGAGTTGGGATCCCGGATTCTGCAGTAACAGTCCCATGCTAGTCTCACGGTGTAACCCCCGGGTTTGGGAACGCAGTCCTCCCAAAACTGTACTTCATGATCCGGCGAAGGGACTTGTTAAAAAAGGGCATCAAGGCAAGACTCCAAGACACTGGATAGCGTCCAGGTTCGCTTCCATAGAAAAACTGGCAGTATAAAGGCCTTGAAGACACAGCTCTTGTTGATCGAGTTCATGGCTCCTGTTGCCAGACCAATCCGTCTACTGACTTCCTGGTTGACAAACCCAAGAGATATGGACTACGCTCCCAAGGTATGTAAACTTTCTTTGACTGCAACGTCCTCGCCGCAAGCATGGATCGACTGAAGGGGTTTCCCCCCTAACAGGCCCCTAAAGTCCTGAATTTTGGGTCTTGTTCCAGGAGCCCTCTAGGCCTAGGGGTTTCGCCTCATTGCTAATGCATCAAGAGCCGTCACAAGT
Source organism: Penaeus monodon (assembly GCF_015228065.2). NCBI lineage: Eukaryota > Metazoa > Arthropoda > Malacostraca > Decapoda > Penaeidae > Penaeus > Penaeus monodon. The sequence continues at coordinate 25,178,780 of NC_051425.1, read as the reverse complement.
GATTCCAGGGACTCGGATAGGATAGCAACATCATCGGCAAAGTCAAGGTCTGAGACCTTAATATTGCCTAGTGTTGCTCCACACTGACTTTGGCTAGTAGCTCTACCCATTATCCAGTCCATACAGGTGTTGAAAAGTGTTGGTGCAAGGACCCCAGCCTTGCCTCACTCCTGAATTAAACAGGGAAGAAGTTCGACATACCCCCACCACACTTTACAGCACTTTCAGTACCAGTATAGAGGCTTGCTATCAGGCCAATAATCTGTGTGGGAAATTCCCCTGAGCCTCAGGATCTCCCATAGCGTTTTCCCCAATGCACCGAGTCAAACGCCTTCTTGAGTCAATGTAGGCTGCGAGAAACCCACGATCAAAACCTCACGACGGCGTTATAAAAATTACTCGAACGCTAGTATCAGTCTATCGTGGATTTGCCAGGAGTAAATCCAACTGCTCCGGTCTCCTGATGCCTCAGTAGGTGGTTGCGGTCCGTTTCAGAAGAATGTGGGCGAGAACCTTGCCTTGTATGCTGACAGTGTAATGCCACAGTAGTTGCTACAGTCCCAACAATCCCCTTTCCCCTTCAGAGAGGGATGGACCATGCCCCTCATCAGGTCAGGGGGAATGGTGCCAGATGGCAGTCAGGACTGTAAGCAGGCCCGAGCCATGGGTTTTAAACCCCCAGCCTTTAGCAGTTCAGCAGAGATATCACATAGCCTGCAGCTTTCCCCAACTCTTCAGCTTGGAAATCGCCATCCTAAACCTCTGTTGGGTAGGAGGTTCCTCGCTGATGGGTGAGTCCGGCACAGGGACTGCGACATGCTTGCATCCAAGCTAACTGTTGGAGGGTCTACCTGGTACAACTGTTCAAATACTCAGCCCAACGTTCACGAACCCCAACATGATCTGAGATGATCGTTTTATCCACTGATCGGACTGCAGTCATCTGTGAGGAGGCTTAGAGTTCAGTTTTTTCAGGGCTTTGGGAGGCAGGGTGAAGGTCATTTACCAAGAAATGCCTTCGACCTCCTCAGCAAGATTCCTGATGAACGTTCCTTTCCCTTCTCAGCAGTGTCCGAGCCCTACGCACCATGGAACGACGCAAGACTTGATTCCCATTCAGCCGAGCCTTGCGACACGCTTCAGTGGCCTCTAATGTCTCCAGGGAGATGGAATTCTGCCTTGCCCTCGGGCGTAAGCCAATGGACTCCTAAGCTGCTTTGAGTGTTACGCGGCTTGAAAACTCCCACAGAGCAACTGGGTCCGTCAGGTTGTTGAGTTCTGTGAATCGGTCATAGAACTGCCATGGTGAACCCACTGCACACTCCACCCCCTTTTGTCTGTCCAGGTGAAACCCTTAGGGTGGCCACTGGAGGAACCGGGAGTTTTGAAGTTGACCCACAGGGAAGCCACAACCAGCCTATGGTCGGTGCCACAGAAAATTGGCACTGCCCATAAACTCTACAGTTCTGGAGGATCCTCCATCGCGTGCTAACAACAATGTGGTTGATCTCCTTGGCCACTGTACCCATATCGCTATACAAGTCCAGAGATGCGGGTTGGAGCACTGGGTACCAGGAGCCAGAGATCCTCAATTTTTTGGGACCTAGCAAAGTCCCGGAGAAGGAGGGGTATTCTCGCTGCTGGGATCAGCTCCCCAGCCTGGGGGCCGACAGACATCTCATACCAGCTCGGCACAGCCAAATACCGCATTGAAGTCACCCAGAACAATGCGAATATCTCGCCAGGGGGAATCATTGCCACAGATGCGAGTTTGGTGTAGAATGCTCTTTCACAAAATTTAATTATATACATCGGTAGGAGTGTATACAGCAATAAGAGACATGCTTCACACACATGGGGATTTAAGCAATGGTGTGGTAGCCTAGATAGTGTTAAGTGCTTGCATGCCTTCTCGCTTGCAGCTTCCACCCCTGGCTAGCTCAGTGCGAAAAAGGGAGCAAGCTTTTTGCATAAGTCTCCCCTGCCAGGTCACAGCCTCTCCCTCATCAAACTTCTGCAGTGCCTCCTCGTGGCCACCCATGGGGACTGGGCACCTTGCGGTCCCCGGCTAAATCTGTGGGGGAAACTCGGAGCAGCAGGAGGCCCCAGAGGTACGGAGCTTGGCCCACCGGGGTGTGGACACGCTCTGGCTCCGTACCAATCCTGCCCCCTAGCCACCCTGGGTAATGGGGTGGTCGGGGGAGGTGGGCCTTTCCAGTCCCCCCTCCCCCAGAAAGACCCACTGGCAAAAACAACAATAAATGGAAATGCTGGGGGAAAGGGGGATTGTCCCTCCCACCCAGCAAATAAGGGGGGCTGTGGGTCCTGCTGGGAGGGCAAAAGTCCCGGGTGCAGGATTGGAACAAGAGTTTACTCGCCCGCCTGCGGCCGGGAGGGGGCTAACCCACCATGAAGCTTGTTTTTGGGAAAGGGCTTCAGGAACCCCACAGCGGATATGCGGTCCCACATCCTGCCGACCTCCTTTTTTTGGGGCTGGTCGGTGGGGGCGGGAGAGGTGGCATGCACCCGGAGTGACCAACCCGAGGGTTAATCTCAGGTGTGCTTTCCAGTTAGGCGCTTGGAACATCCGGTCCTTGCGGCAGGATGAGTGGTTACCTCTGCTATCGCGGGAATTGAAGCGACTTGGAAATTGAGGTGGCTGCCTCTCAGAGGTGAGAAGACCTGATAGCGGCACAATAGTGTGGTGGTTACACCTACTACTGGTCGGGCCGCAGCGATGGTCACCCACCCCCAGGGTGTAGCCATAGCCATCTCCAGCCGACTTCAGCCCTCGGTAGTTGAGGTGACAAACCCGGGTTGATGAGCACAACATATATGATCATGTAATTCTTATAAAATACCCGTTGAAAAGAACGCTATTTCAACGTCCGTCAGTGAGCTGCAACACTAATTTAACCTAAATTGTTATGGAAAACGTTAATATATAGAAAAGGAAGGGAAATAATAATATTACAATAATATCACATGTGACTGCGTAGTAATTATTTTTTAAGTATCTATATTTTTTGTCTTCGGAAATATTGACGGTGCCCCGTTACGTTTAAATTTTCATATATATTGATTATATATGTAACAGATGTATCCCATGGCAGCAAGAACAAATAAACATGTATGGATGGTTTTATTATTTTTAATCTTTTATCGTGTAAGTGTATGCAGATACCAAGGATGGCAGTAAAATTAATTACGAAATTTCAGGGGGTGCTATTTCTTTATATAGATACAAGCATTTTTTTATATAAAAGGTACAAAGGGGAAAGCTCTTTTGACTTTTTCCCACTTTTTTTTAAAACAAGGCTTTCATATGGTTTAAATTTAAAAATAACCCAGGGGAGGGGGTCGGCTACCTTTTGAAAATATTGTGCCCTTTTTAATAAGGGGCCAAAAGGGCAGGGCATTTTTTTAGCACTAACCGGGAAAATTTTTAATTTAAAACATTCAGTATGTATCTGCAATTTTAAAAAAAGGGGTTTTCCCGCTGGGGAAAAATAAAGGAAATTTTTATAATAAGTATTCTTTTTAAAAATAAATAAAAATATATAAATATATATAAAAGATAAAATAGTTAATATAAGTAAATAAAAAAAAAATTTAAAATAAAAATAAAAATAAAAAATTTATACAAAATAAATAATAAATTATTATAATTAAAAGAAAAACATAATTTTTATAAAAAAATAAGGGTAATATAAATTTAAAAATATATATAAAAATTAAAAAATTAAATTGGGATAGAAATAGGATAAATTTTAAAAATATATTAATATATTTAGATATTTTCCTCTTTAAATAGAAATTTTTTTAAAAAACTTTTTTTTTTTTTTTTAAAAAAAATTTTTTTTTTTTTTTTTTAAATAAAAAAATAAATTTTATAATTTATCGTTTTCTTTTAAAAAAATTTTTTAGAATTTAAATATTATAGATATAAATTTTTTAATATAGATATAAATAAAGAAAATATATATAAAATTTATATTTTTTTATTTATATTTTTTTTAAATATTAGTTTTTTTTAATTATAATTATAAAATTTTTTCTATAAATTTTTATAATAATAATTATATAATTTTATATTATATTTATTAAAAATTAGTTAAAAAGAAACTAAAATTTTAAAAATTTTACATTTATTTATACATGAGCGGGAAAAATACATTTTACTAAAATTTGCAATGATACACATACTGTAGTTTTATAAAAAATTCACAGGCTAATAGTCTAAAAAAAAAGACACCTGGCATTTTATAAGATACTTAAATTTAAAAGGGCCCAAAAGTTCAAAGGTGCCGACCCCCCTCCCCCAAGGTTTCTTTTAAGTATAACCAATGTAGCCCGTTGTTAAATAAAGGGTTTAAAAAGTCTAAAGAAACTTTCCCTTTGTACCCTTAAATAAAAAGATGCTTGATATACATATAAAAAAAATAACATTCCTGTTATAATTTTTAATCTAATTTTACGCCCTCACTTAGGTATACGCATACAGCTTTCACGATAAAAATTAAAAAAATAAAAAAAAAACAGGGCCATACATGTTTATTTGTTTGCTTTTCGGTTGATACCTGTTTAACATATAAATCAATATTATGTAATTTAAAGTAATGGGCACCGTCCTATTTTCCCAAGACAAAAAATTATATCTTAAAAAAAATTACTACGCAGTCACAGTGAATTATTGTATTTTTATATTTCCCCTTCTTTTATATATTAACGCTTTTAAAAAATTTTGTTTTAAATTTGGGTTTCAGCTCATGACGGGGGCGGAAAAAAGCGTTTTTTTCAACGGATTTTATAAGAATTTAAAGACTTATTTGTGTCTCAACGGGGGTCCCCCTCAACTACGAGGGGGAAGGGGCGGGAGGCTATGGGGTACACCCTGGAGGTGGGACCCTCGCTGGGCCCGGGCCAGTAGTAGGTAACCACCCACACGATTTCCGCTATCAGGTCTTCTCCCCTTGGAGGGACCACCCCAACTCCAAGTCGCTTTTTTCCCCCGATAGCAGAGGTACCCCTCATCCTGCCGCAAGGGCCGGATGTTCCAAGCGCCAAACCGGAAAAAGCACAACTGAGATTAAGCCTCGGGTGGTCACTCCGGTGGCATGCCACCTCTGCCGCCCCCCCGACACAGCCCCAAAAAAAAGGAGGTCGGCAGGATGGGGACCGCATATCCGCCTGTGGGGTTCCTGAAGACTTTGCCAAACAAGCTTCAGGGGTGGGTTAGCCGCCTCCCGGGCCGCAGGGGGGACGAGTAACTCTTGTTCCCAATCCTGAACCAGACATTTCCCCTCCAGCAGACCCACAGCCCGCCTTACTTGCTGGGTGGGAGGGACAACACCCCTTCCCCCAGCATTTCCATTTATTGTTGATGTTGCCAGTGGGTCTTTCTGAGGGGAGGAGGACTGGCAAGGCCCAACCTCCCCCGGCCACCCCATTACCCCAGGGTGGCTAGGGGGCAGGATTTTGGTTAACGGAGCCAGAGCGTGTCCACACGCCGGTGGGCCATAGCTCCGTACCTCTGGGGCCTCCTGCTGCTCCGAGATTCCCCACAGATTTAGCCGGGGAACCGCAAGGTGCCCGGGTTTACCCATGGGGGGCCACGAGAGGCACTGCAGAAGTCTTGATGGGGGAAAGGGCTGTGCCTGGCCAGGGGAGACTTATGCAAAAGCTGCTCCCTTTTTCGCACTGAGCTAGCCAGGGGTGGAAGCTGCAAGCGAGTAGGCATGCAAGCACTTAAAAACTATCTAGGCTACCACACCATTGTTTAACATCACCATGTGTGTGAAGCATGTCTCTTTTTGGGCTGTATCACTCCTACCGTGTATTAAAATTTTAATGTGAAAGAGGCATTTCTACACCAAACTCGCATCTTGGCAGATGATTGGCCCTGGCGAGATATTCGCATTGTTTTGGGTTTGACTTCAATGCGGTATTTGGCTGTGACCGAGCTGGCTATGAGAGGGTCTGTCGGCCCCCATGGCTCGGGCTGATCCCAGCAGCGAGAATAGCCTCCTTCTCCGGGACTTTGCTAGGTCCCAGAAAATGAGGATCTCTGGCTCCTGGTACCATTGCTCCCAACCCGAAATCTCTGGACTTGGTACAGGATATGGGTACAGTGGCCAAGGAGATCAACCACATTCTTGTTAGCACGCGATGGAGGATTCCTCCAGAACTGCAGGGTTTATCGGGTAGTGCCAAGTTCTGTGGCACCAAACCATAGGCTGGTTGTGGCTTCCCTGTGGGTCAACTTCAAAACTCCCGGTTCCCCAGTGGCCACCCAAAGGTTTGTTTCACTGGACAGACTAAAGGAGGTGGAGTGTGCCAGGGGGTTCACCATGGCAGTCTAGGACCGATTCACAGAACTCAACACCGACGGACCCAGTTTGCTCTGTGGGAGCTCTTCAACGCGTAACACTCAAAGCACTCAGGAGTCCATTGGCTTACGCCCGGGGGCAAGGCAGAATTCCATCTCCCTGGAGACATTAGAGGCCACTGAAGCTTTGTCGCAAGGCTCGGCTGAATGGGAATCAAGTCTTGCGTCGTTCCATGGTGCGTAGGGCTCGGACACTGCTGAAAAAGGGACAGGAACAGTTCATCAGGAATCTTGCTGAGGGGTCGAAGGCCATTTCTTGGTAAATGACCTTCACCCTGCCTACCAACCCCTGAGAAAACTGAACTCTAAGCCCCCTCACAGATGACTGCCAGTCCGACCCAGTGGATGAACGGATCATCTCAGATCATTTGGGGTTGTGAACGTTGGGCTGAGTATTTTTTAACAGTTGTACCAGGTAGACCTCCCAACAGTTAGCTTGGTGCAAGCGATGTCGCAGTCCCCCGAGCCGGACTCACCCATCAGCGAGGAACCTCCTACCCTAACAGGGTTAGGATGGCGATTTCCAAGCGAAGAGTGGGAAGCTGCAGGCATATGTGTATCTCTGCTGAACTGCTAAAGGTGGGGGTAAACCTATGCTCGGGGCTGCTTACAGTCCTGACTGCCATCTGGCACCATTCCCCCTGACCTGATGAGGGTGCATGGTCATCCCTCTCTGTAAGGGAAAGGGGGTTGTTGGGACTGTACAACTACTGTTGGCATTACACTGCTCAGCATACAA
>NC_051425.1:25151115-25161115 GCF_015228065.2 Penaeus monodon | reverse complement strand
GCCGGCGGGGGCGCATGGCCGCATCCACCCTTCGCTTCCAGCCACGGGGATCCCTCGAGGCGATTCTCCAGGCAGGCCCACGGCCCATCCCTAATTCCTCGCGACAGGTCTCGTCGAGCCATGATCTCCTAGGTCGTCCCCCAGGTCTCCTCCACCCAGGGTTGTCTCGCAGAGAGACAACCTGGTGGGCAGGGTCGTCCACAGGGAGACAAGCTAGGTGGCCATATAGCCTGAGTTGGTGATCCCGGATTATGCAAGTAACAGGTCCCATGCTAGTCTCACGGTGTAACCGCCGGTTGGAAACGCAGTCCTGCCAACTGTACCTCATGATCCGGCGAAGGGACTTTTTACAAAAGCTCAAGGCAGACTCCAAGACACTGGATAGCGTCCAGGTTTCGCTTCCATAGAGCAAAATGGCAGTATCAAGGCCTGAAGACACAGCTCTGTGATCGAGTTCATGGCTCCCGTTGCCCGACCAATCGTCTACTGACTTCCTGGTCTGACAACCCAGAGATATGGACTACGCTACCAAGGGATGTAAAACTTTCTTTGACTCAACGTCTCGCCGCAAGCATGGATCGATGAACGGGTTCCCCTAACAGGCCCTAAAGTCCTGAATCTTGGTCTTGGTCCAGGAGACCTCTAGGCCTAGGGCTTCGCCTCATTGCTAAATGCATCAAGAGCCGTCACACAAGTGATTCCAGGGACTCGATAGGATAGCAACATCATCGGCAAAGTCAAGGTCTGAAACCTTAATATTGCCTAGTGTTGCTCCACACTGACTTTGGCTAGTAGCTCTACCCATTATCCAGTCCATACAGGTGTTGAAAAGTGTTGGTGCAAGGACACAGCCTTGCCTCACCCCTGAATTAACAGGGAAGAAGTTTTGACATACCCCCACCACACTTTACAGCACTTTCCGTACCAGTATAGAGGCTTGCTATCAGGCCAATAATCTGTGTCGGAATTCCCCTGAGCCTCAGGATCTCCCATAGGATTCCCAATGCACCGAGTCAAACGCCTCTTGAGGTCAATGTAGGTGCGAGCAACCCACGATCAAACTCCACGACGGCGTTATACAATTACTCGAAGCGCTAGTATACAGTCTATCGTGGACTTGCCAGGGTAAATCCAGACTGCTCCGTCTCTGATGCCTCAGTAGGTAGGTTGCGGATCCGTTTCAGAAGAATGTGGGCGAGAACCTTGCCTGGTATGCTGAGCAGTGTAATGCCACAGTAGTTGCTACAGTCCCAACGATCCCCTTTCCCCTTACAGAGAGGGATGACCATGCCCCTCGTCAGGTCAGGGGGAATGGTGCCAGATGGCAGTCAGGACTGTAAGCAGGCCCCGAGCCATAGGTTCACCCCCAGCCTTTAGCAGTTCAGCAGAGATATCAACATATGCCTGCAGCTTTCCCACTCTTCAGCTTGGAAATCGCCATCCTAACCTCTGTTAGGGTAGGAGGTTCCACTGCTGATGGTGAGTCGGCACAGGGACTGCGACATCGCTTGCATCCAAGCTAACTGTTGGAGGTCTACCCCCTGGGTACAACTGTTCAAATACTCAGCCCAACGTTCACGAACCCCAACATGATCTGAGATGATCCGTCCATCCACTGATCGGACTGCAGTCATCTGTGAGGAGGGCTTAGAGTTCAGTTTTCTCAGGGCTTGGTAGGCAGGGTGAAGGTCATTTACCAAGAAATGGCCTTCGACCTCCTCAGCAAGATTCCTGATGAACTGTTCCTTATCCCTTCTCAGCAGTGTCCGAGCCCTACGCACCATGGAACGACGCGAGACTTGATTCCCATTCAGCCGAGCCTTGCGACACGCTTTCAGTGGCCTCTAATGTCTCCAGGGAGATGGAATTCTGCCTTGCCCTCGGGCGTACGCCAATGGACTCCTGAGCTGCTTTGAGTGTTACGCGCTTGAAGAGCTCCCACAGAGCAACTGGGTCCATCAGGTTGTTGAGTTCTGTGAATCGGTCGTAGACTGCCATGGTGAACCCACTGGCACACTCCACCTCCCTTAGTCTGTCCAGGTGAAACACTTTAGGGTGGCCACTGGAGGAACCGGGAGTTTTGAAGTGGACCCGCAGGGAAGCCACAACCAGCCTATGGTCGGTGCCACAGAACTTGGCACTCCGATAAACCCTGCAGTTCTGAAGGAACCTCCATCGCGTGCTAACAAGAATTTGGTTGATCTCCTTGGCCACTGTACCCATATCGCTGTACCAAGTCCAGAGATGCGGGTTGGAGCGCTGGTACCAGGAGCCAGAGATCCTCATTTTCTGGGACCTAGCAAAGTCCCGAAGAAGGAGGCTATTCTCGCTGCTGGGATCAGCTCCCGAGCCATGGGGGCCGACAGACATCTCATAGCCAGCTCGGTCACAGCCAAATACCGCATTGAAGTCACCCAGAACAATGCGAATATCTCGCCAGGGGCAATCATCTGCCACAGATGCGAGTTTGGTGTAGAATGCCTCTTTCACATTAATTTTATATACATCGGTAGGAGTGTATACAGCAATAAAAGACATGCTTCACACACATGGTGATGTGAAGCAATGGTGTGGTAGCCTAGATAGTGTTAAGTGCTTGCATGCCTTCTCGCTTGCAGCTTCCACCCCTGGCTAGCTCAGTGCGAAAAAGGGAGCAGCTTTTGCATAAGTCTCCCCTGCCAGGTCACAGCCTCTCCCTCATCAAGACTTCTGCAGTGCCTCCTCGTGGCCACCCATGGGTAACTGGGCACCTTGCGGTCCCAGGCTAAATCTGTGGGAATCTCGGAGCAGCAGGAGGCCCCAGAGGTACGGAGCTATGGCCCCGGCGTGTGGACACGCTCTGGCTCCGTACCAACTCCTGCCCCCTAGCCACCCTGGGTAATGGGGTGGCTCGGGGAGGTGGGCCTTGCCAGTCCTCCTCCCCCCAGAAAGACCCACTGGCAACATCAACAATAAATGGAAATGCTGGGGGAAGGGGCGTTATCCCTCCCACCCAGCAAGTAAGGCGGGCTGTGGGTCCTGCTGGGAGGGCAAATGTCGGGGTGCAGGATTGGAACAAGAGTTACTCGTCCCGCCTGCGGCCCGGCAGGCGGCTAACCCACCATGAAGCTTGTTTGGCAAAGTCTTCAGGAACCCCACAGGTGGATATGCGGTCCCACATCCTGCCGACCTCCTTTATTTGGGGCTTGTGTCGGTGGGGGCGGCAGAGGTGGCATGCACCCGGAGTGACCACCCGAGGCTTAATCTCAGGCGTGCTTTCCAGTTAGGCGCTTGGAACATCCGGTCCTTGCGGCAGGATGAGTGGTTACCTCTGCTATCGCGGGAATTGAAGCGACTTGGAGTTGAGGTGGCTGCCCTCTCAGAGGTGAGAAGACCTGGTAGCGGCACGATCAGTGTGGGTGGTTACACCTACTACTGGTCGGGCCGCAGCGATGGTCACCACCTCCAGGGTGTAGCCATAGCCATCTCCAGCCGACTTCAGCCTGCGGTAGTTGAGGTGACACCGGTTGATGAGCACAACATATATGATCATGTAATTCTTATAAAATACCAGTTGAAAAGAACGCTATTTTCACGTCCGTCAGTGAGCTGCAACACTAATTTAACCTAAATTGTTATGGAAGCGTTAATATATAGAAAAGGAAGGGAAATATATAATATACAATAATATCACATGTGACTGCGTAGTAATTATTTTTGTTAAGTATATATATATTTTTTGTCTTCGGAAATATTGACGGTGCCCAGTTACGTTTAAATTACATATATATTGATTATATATGTTAAAACAGATGTATACACCATGAGCAAGCAAGAACAAATAAACATGTATGGACTGTTTTTATTATTTTTTAATCTTTTATCGTGTAAGCTGTATGCAGTATACCTAAGGATGGCAGTAAAATTAGATACGAAATTATAACAGGGAATGTCTATTTCTTTACTATAGTCATATCAAGCATCTTATTTATATATTAAGTGTACAAAGGGCAAAGCTTCTTTAGACTTTTTCAACACTTTATTTAACAACAAGGCTTACATATGGTTATACTTGAATGATAACCTTAGGGGAAGGGGTCGGCTACCTTTTGAACATATTGTGCCATTTTATAATTAATGTCATCTTATTAAAGTGCCAGTGTCATTTTTTCAGCACTATATAGCCTGTGAAATTTTAATTATAATCATACAGTATGTGTGATCATTTGCAATTATAGTAAAATGTATTTCCAGCTCATGTATAATAAATGTAACATTTTTATAATATTTAGTATTCTTTGTAACTATATAGATATATATATATATATATATATATATATATATATATATATATATATCACATATATATATATATATATATATATAGTATATATAATATATATATATATATATATATATATATATATTATATATATATATATATATAATATATATATATATACTATAATATATATATACTATATATAAGTATATATATATATCATATATATATATATAATATATATATATATAATTATATTATATATAAATATTATATATCTTAATATAATTATAATCATAATGATTATATTAATATATATTAATATACTCATTTATATTATGCAATTGATATGAATCAAAGTGTACTAATGAAATACTATGATTTATCTTCATTAAACTAGTATAAACTGATAATGTATATAGGACATTATATATGAAGTGATCAAATTTATTAGAATTATTAGTATACTAGTTTTATAATATATCTCAATTTTAACAATTTAGATCACCATGATATCTTTTTTTTTTTTCTTCATCTCTCTCTCTCATCTCTCGATCTCTCTCTCTACCTCTTCTCCTCTCCCTCTCTATCTCTCCTCTCTCTTTCTCCATTATTTCTAATGTTCAATTTTTTTCTTGCTCCTCGAATCATCGACCCAGTGCTGGCCGCGCGAAGTTAAGCCTGCTCGGGTGCGCGAATCGTTATGGCCAGCTACATCTCGTATAAATATAGATAGATCTATGAAATTTTTTGTATGCGTTGCGTCTTGTCTTCTGTATGAAGCGTCGTCGGGAGAATCATCTCTTACTTTTTTACGTTCTTCGTTTTTGCATACTATGCTACGTATGTATCGTATACATGCTATGTTCTATAACTTTCGTGAAGAAAAGGGACAATTATTTTGCACTTTCACGGTCTGTTATTCGCCGAAGACAGATAAATCACTTAATGCTGCACCAGAGCACGTCCGTCCCGCTGGAGAATAAATTGCTCCTGCTGAAGATCCATGCTGAATAAGTATCATGCATTTCTTTTGACACTTCTCATGGCAATATAGAATATCGCATAAAAAAACGGCTTTTGTGTCTTATATGATCTAGTGGCTTTTATCCGAAGGGGACATAACCTCTGTGCACTTACTCGGAATGGCCAATTAGCTTAAGAGCATTCCATTGTCTTGAAATGTGTCAGTAGCCATCCTTGGAAAATTTGTATTCACACTGTAGTTCAGTTTTGAGAAGAAGGTCTGAAGATGGCCCGCCGTCTTCACGGCCAGTATCGAGTCCCCGATGGTAGCTATGGACGACTTCTTATGCGTCTACTAGTACACTGCCTCGGTTGGGCTTAATCCTACACTGCCAAGTCCCATCCGCCGACGCCATCATTCAATTATGCTGTGTTTGGGCTCTTTCTCATGGAAGCTATTGACATTCGTGTCTCTTTTGGCCTGTCGGTCGGTCTGGACGAGTTATAAGTGCAGACGTAGGGTCCTTTTTAATGCTGTCGCTTGTCTTGTGTCGGGTGGTTCCATGCGTCCTGTTCCTGGCGAACCAGAGTTGTCCCTGCACGGATCTCTGCAACGAATTCGACTATGTATCTCAGCCAGTTAAAAGAAGAGCTAATCAGTCTACTGAATAAACAAAGGCTTGGTGCTAGTCTAATCCGCCTCATTCGGACTCAGCTAGTCATCGTCGGTAGCTATAGAGGGAAAAGGATTCTTGATCAACTGCTTCTTCATAGGTATCAGTCTATATCGAAGTGGTCATCCTCCTGGACATTTCCATCACTGCCTCGCTCGAATCTGCTGGAGATGTGGGACCAACGGCGTGAAGAAGTGATCGACACGAAGGAGAATCGGCTGGCCTTCTGTGTCGGTTCTACGTCGAGTTTCGAAGCGAAGCAGAACCGTTACAGGAGCTCCCTTGCTGGAACTGCCATCCCTCGCGGCTTCGAAAACTATCGCGAACAATCGAAAAAGTAAATATTCACTATAAAGGTTTTCCATCACTGTTAACCTTTTGTTCACATTTCAGATAATCTGTTATATATGTTGCTGATCTAGTATTATCACTTTCTTTCTCTATCACAATCATTTCGTCAATTAACTGAAATAATGCACACTAACTACCGAGACGAATAAGTAACAAATGTACCTTTAGCTTTAAACTCAGTGTTGCAGTTTTTTTCTCAAGGACTGTATCAATAATACTACTCACCTCTCCAGTACGGAACTAACTTACTATGTTAATTCTCACTACATTTTGCAATATACGAAAATTTAAGTCTAATCGCACCACAGTGGTCATACCTCCTGGCACTTTTCCTGTTACAGGTTCCATCGCTCGAATCCACTCTGAATCTCCGCGCCAACGGACGTAGCGAACAGGCATCGCACGAAGGAGAAAATTGAACCTTTTCTGGGCACGCACGTTATCACAGCAGCGCAACGCCAGAGGCAACCTTATCAGGCCGCTCACTTTCCTGACGCACCACACCATCGAGCGCTTCGAAATATCTCAACATCAAATGTTAAATCTCTCATCTCATCAAAAGGATTTTCCACATCTGATATCACTTTATTTCACATCTAGAATAATCTGTATTATGGCTGTTATATTATCATTGCTTATCTACATCCAATCATTTCGGCAATTAACTGTAATTGTCACACTAATATTACCGGCGATAAGTGAGACGATGTATTTAGCTTGCTCAGTGTTGCATTTTTTTTTCCGACTGTAATCAATAATACTAGCATCACTCTCTCCAGTTACAGAACTAACTTACCTAATGTTAATTCTCACTACCATTTTTGCCAATAATACCAAACATTTAAGATGTAATCGCACCACAGAATTCAGGTTCTATTACTGTCTAGCATTTCCGCTGTTTTTAACAAGGGTTATCTATAAAATCAATAACGATCGCACATATTCTCTACTTCTGCAATTCTAAAATCCAGGCGCATATTGAGACGTAGGCGATACAGGCGATGCAGCATAGAGCAAGGCAGAAAATTGCATATCACTATTTCAAATGAAGGCACGCACGTTATCACGCAGGGCAGCACAACGCAGGTGCAGACCTGTATCGGCCTGCGTCACTTAATCTTTGAATCGCAGCAAGGATTACGATGTCGCTTCTGAGGGAATTTATAGTCTGTCTACCATCACAGTGCTTTATAATGCTACTCATCTCGAGTACAAAAAGGGATCATATAAAGACGAGATATGGGCTAAAATTGCATCCACTCTATAATTTAAATACCGAGAGTATATTGTTGTATGGGAATCGTTATCATGGACTGGCATATGCATACGACTGAGATAATAGGGTTCCCGCGTATGGGTTTTGTTTCATATCGTGCATGTTTGTGTGTATTTATGTATGTGTGTGTGGTGTGTGTGTGTGTGTGTGTGTGTGTGCGTGTGTTTGTTTGTTTGTGTGTGTGTATGCGCGCGCGCGCACATACTTGCGTGCGTGTGTGTGTGTGTGTGTGTGTGTGTGTGTGTGTGCTTTACATTGTGTGCACCTACGCTGCCCTGCATTGCCCTGTTCTAGTCTACTCTACCCTATGTCTCAGTGTCCGACTTTACCATCACACTACACCATTACCTCAAAACACAGCAACTCTAACCGTTAAATAACAACCACCACCCCTTTACAACATTACCTCAACCAACCTAACTGTACCCCATCGTTGCCCAAAACCCTCGTCACCCGTCACACGCCATCACCTTAGGTTGAGGACCTGAGACAAGAGCTAGCGTCCTACCTGTCTACTTGTATGCATTGGATTTACCTCCTGTCACTCATCCTTGTGATTGCCACGTTCTTCAACTGCCTCTCCGGAACGACGAGCATGTCAGGCTTCTGTAAACTCGTGCACACGCCGGTCCTCTTCCTGGTCCTCACGTGCCAAGCCGCCCAGCATTTCTCTGACAAGGTGCTTTGATGAAGTTCTTTGGTTTGTGATTTTATTATTGTTATAATTATCATTATTATCATCATCATCATCATTATCATTATCATTATCATTATCATTATCATTATCATTATCATTATCATTATCATTATCATTATCATTATCATTATCATGATCATTATCATAATCATGATCATGATCATATCATGATCTATCAATCATAATCATAATCATAATCATAATCATAATCAATATATCATAATCATAATCAATCATCATCAATCATTCATTATCATCATCATCATCATCATCATCATATCATATCTATTTTATTATTATTATTGTGGGTTGTTTGTTATGCAAAAGTTTCCTTAGATTTGCTAATTAAAATCAAACACCGAGTCACTACCAGCGACCTAGTGTGATTGAAGTTTGATGCATTGGACACATAAAAATATGCAAAAATATCAACTCAAATCAAAACATTATCAAGTCATTCACGATACCAAAACTTCAGATCGATTATTATTATTATGATTATTATTATTATTATTGTTATTGTTATTATTATTTTTTTTTTTTTTTTTTTTTTTTATTCATTTTATTATTATTTTTGTTATTATTATTATTATTATTATTATTATTATTATTATTATTATTATTATTATTATTATTATTATTATTATTATTATTATTATTATTATTATTGTTATTATTATTATTATTTTCACGGCTACTTCTACTTCTACGAAAAGTACTGGTAGTAGTAGTAGTATCATTTTTTAAAGATAAAAATAACATTTGTTTAGTTTAGCGAAAATCACTGTAAACTTTTTTATTTTTTTTCTGCTCGGAATTTCTTTTAAAAATTTGGTTTCGAATGCATTTTTGTTTCTGCTTTCTTGTTTCTTTCTCTGTTTATTAAGATGACCCCCCCCCCCAAAAAAAAAAAAAAAAAAAAAAAAAAAAAGGAGTCCTACAAAAGTTTTTTTTTTTTAATTAATGAAGCTTGATAATGAAATAGTAAGATAAGAAGACAAGGTACAATCAGTGTTCTGATAATGAAGTTTTTTTTTTTTATCTATACCAGAGTTACTTTAACTTTACCTCAAATAAATAAGGCTATTTGGCATTGGACTTGAGTTACTTGTTGATACTCTTTATGTTTTCATTCTTTTTATGTCTCTGGAATTTTAGGATTTTATATAAAAAAACTAGATAAGGGTTTTTTTTAACTTCCATGTCGAAAGACTTGTTGCTTTTGTTGCTTTTATTATCCATAATTTGATAGGGACAAATATTATCTCTAATTGCTGAACAGAACTTCCCTAGTCATGCGCTCCTGACTGCAATTCTAAATTCCGTCATGAATTGTATGTGGCATTATAAATCTCTTGGAACTCCGTAGGTTCAAGCTGCAGCTACGAACATCCAACGATTCGGAAATCTTCACATTCATACAGGCTTGCATATTGAGGTAAGAGCAAATCCGCAGCTTACTAATAATCACCTTGACCTTTAAGAGGAAACAGCAGAACAGGATGGCGAAGCAGCAGCTGAAGAGAGATTACGTACGCATTGTTATTGTGTCTTTTTAGCTCTCCTGCTTGTCATCCTATTTTATGTTGGTTACAAGATATCAATTGCTCCAAATGTCTTTACTTTTCTATATCATAGCACCCTAATATATTTCTATTAGGCAAAAGAAAACTTTGTTACACCCCATGGAAGCGTATCAACTCTTTGATCGGGGGGGGGGGGGTCCCAATGAAACCTTCCGTTAGCCCAACGTTAAAATTTTATCATTTTCGGTT
>NC_051425.1:25143304-25145804 GCF_015228065.2 Penaeus monodon | reverse complement strand
CCCTCAAGCCAAATCCATGCTCACACACACACACACACACACACACACACACACACACACACACACACACACACACACACACACACACACACACAAACACACACACAAACGGCCACCCTAAAATTATCGAGCTAGGATTTTATCTGGTAACACCGAAATGCATTATAAACCTTGTGATATAATTTTCCAATATTTCCCCTACCATAACATTTAACAGTTCATTACCATTTAACCTAAATGTTTGGTGTCCCCAAAAGCAAAAACAAATGTTTCTTATATGTTCATTTGTTCTTCCTTGTTCAGTCACGAAACGGTTGTGTAACATATATCATCATCAGGAGCTAACGCCGGCGGGGGCGCATGGCCGCATCCACCCTTCGCTTCCAGCCACGGGGATCCCTCGAGGCGAGTCTCCAGGCAGGCCCACGGCCCATCCCTAATTCCTCGCGACAGGTCTCGTCGAGCCATGATCTCCTAGGTCGTCCCACAGGTCTCCTCCACCCAGGGTTGTCTCGCAGAGAGACAACCTGGTGGGCAGGGTCGTCCACAGGGAGACAAGCTAGGTGGCCATATAGCCTGAGTTGGTGATCCCGGATTATGCAAGTAACAGGTCCCATGCTAGTCTCACGGTGTAACCGCCGGTTGGAAACGCAGTCCTGCCAACTGTACCTCATGATCCGGCGAAGGGACTTGTTACAAAAGGCATCAAGGCAAGACTCCAAGACACTGGATAGCGTCCAGGTTTCGCTTCCATAGAGCAAAACTGGCAGTATCAAGGCCTTGAAGACACAGCTCTTGTTGATCGAGTTCATGGCTCCTGTTGCCAGACCAATCCGTCTACTGACTTCCTGGTCTGACAACCCAGAGATATGGACTACGCTACCAAGGTATGTAAAACTTTCTTTGACTGCAACGTCCTCGCCGCAAGCATGGATCGACTGAACGGGTTCCCCTAACAGGCCCCTAAAGTCCTGAATCTTGGTCTTGGTCCAGGAGACCTCTAGGCCTAGGGGCTTCGCCTCATTGCTAAATGCATCAAGAGCCGCCACAAGTGATTCCAGGGACTCAGATAGGATAGCAACATCATCGGCAAAGTCAAGGTCTGAGACCTTAATATTGCCTAGTGTTGCTCCACACTGACTTTGGCTAGTAGCTCTACCCATTATCCAGTCCATACAGGTGTTGAAAAGTGTTGGTGCAAGGACACAGCCTTGCCTCACTCCTGAATTAACAGGGAAGAAGTTCGACATACCCCCACCACACTTTACAGCACTTTCAGTACCAGTATAGAGGCTTGCTATCAGGCCAATAATCTGTGTCGGAATTCCCCTGAGCCTCAGGATCTCCCATAGCGATTCCCAATGCACCGAGTCAAACGCCTTCTTGAGGTCAATGTAGGCTGCGAGCAACCCACGATCAAACTCACGACGGCGTTATACAATTACTCGAAGCGCTAGTATACAGTCTATCGTGGACTTGCCAGGAGTAAATCCAGACTGCTCCGGTCTCTGATGCCTCAGTAGGTGGTTGCGGATCCGTTTCAGAAGAATGTGGGCGAGAACCTTGCCTTGTATGCTGAGCAGTGTAATGCCACAGTAGTTGCTACAGTCCCAACAATCCCCTTTCCCCTTACAGAGAGGGATGACCATGCCCCTCATCAGGTCAGGGGGAATGGTGCCAGATGGCAGTCAGGACTGTAAGCAGGCCCCGAGCCATAGGTTTACCCCCAGCCTTTAGCAGTTCAGCAGAGATATCACATATGCCTGCAGCTTTCCCACTCTTCAGCTTGGAAATCGCCATCCTAACCTCTGTTAGGGTAGGAGGTTCCTCGCTGATGGGTGAGTCCGGCACAGGGACTGCGACATCGCTTGCATCCAAGCTAACTGTTGGAGGGTCTACCTGGTACAACTGTTCAAAATACTCAGCCCAACGTTCACGAACCCCAACATGATCTGAGATGATCCGTCCATCCACTGATCGGACTGCAGTCATCTGTGAGGAGGGCTTAGAGTTCAGTTTTCTCAGGGCTTGGTAGGCAGGGTGAAGGTCATTTACCAAGAAATGGCCTTCGACCTCCTCAGCAAGATTCCTGATGAACTGTTCCTTGTCCCTTCTCAGCAGTGTCCGAGCCCTACGCACCATGGAACGACGCAAGACTTGATTCCCATTCAGCCGAGCCTTGCGACACGCTTCAGTGGCCTCTAATGTCTCCAGGGAGATGGAATTCTGCCTTGCCCTCGGGCGTAAGCCAATGGACTCCTGAGCTGCTTTGAGTGTTACGCGCTTGAAGAGCTCCCACAGAGCAACTGGGTCCGTCAGGTTGTTGAGTTCTGTGAATCGGTCAGAGACTGCCATGGTGAACCCACTGGCACACTCCACCTCCTTTAGTCTGTCCAGGTGAAACACCTTTAGGGTGGCCACTGGAGGAACCGGGAGTTTTGAAGTGGACCCGCAGGGAAGCCACAACCAGCCTATGGTCGGTGCCACAGAACTTGGCACT
>NC_051425.1:25135804-25138304 GCF_015228065.2 Penaeus monodon | reverse complement strand
TATCGGCCTGCGTCACTTAATCTTTGAATCGCAGCAAGGATTACGATGTCGCTTCTGAGGGAATTTATAGTCTGTCTACCATCACAGTGCTTTATAATGCTACTCATCTCGAGTACAAAAAGGGATCATATAAAGACGAGATATGGGCTAAAATTGCATCCACTCTATAATTTAAATACCGAGAGTATATTGTTGTATGGGAATCGTTATCATGGACTGGCATATGCATACGACTGAGATAATAGGGTTCCCGCGTATGGGTTTTGTTTCATATCGTGTATGTTTGTGTGTATTTATGTATGTGTGTGTGTGTGTGTGTGTGTGTGTGTTTGTGCGTGTGTTTGTCTGTTTGCGTGTGTGTGTGCGCGCGCGCGCACATACTTGCGTGCGTGTATGTGGTGTGTGTGTGGTGTGTGTGTGTGTGTGTGTGTGTGTGTGTGTGTGTGGTGTGTGTGTGCTTTACATTGTGTGCACCTACGCTGCCCTGCATTGCCCTGCTCTAGTCTACTCTACCCTATGTCTCAGTGTCCGACTTTACCATCACACTACACCATTACCTCAAACACACAGCAACTCTAACCGTTAAATAACAACCACCACCCCTTTACAACATTACCTCAACCAACCTAACTGTACCCCATCGTTGCCCAAAACCCTCGTCACCCGTCACACGCCATCACCTTAGGTTGAGGACCTGAGACAAGAGCTAGCGTCCTACCTGTCTACTTGTATGCATTGGATTTACCTCCTGTCACTCATCCTTGTGATTGCCACGTTCTTCAACTGCCTCTCCGGAACGACGAGCATGTCAGGCTTCTGTAAACTCGTGCACACGCCGGTCCTCTTCCTGGTCCTCACGTGCCAAGCCGCCCAGCATTTCTCTGACAAGGTGCTTTGATGAAGTTCTTTGGGTTTGTGATCTTATTATTGTTATGATTATCATTATTATCATCACCATCATCATCATCATCATCATCATCATCATCATCATTAATCATTATCATTATTATTATCATTATCATTATCATTATCATTAATATCATTATCATCATCATCTTCATTATCATCTTCATTATCATTATCATTATCATTATCATAAACATGATCATGATCATGATCATGATCATAATCATAATCATAATCATAATCATAATCATCATCATCATCATCATCATCATCATCATCATCATCATCATAATTATTATTATTATTATTATTGTGGTTGTTGTTGTTATGCAAAAGTTTCCTTAGATTTGCTAATTAAAATCAAACACCGAGTCACTACCAGCGACCTAGTGTGATTGAAGTTTGAGGCAATGGAACACCAACAAAAACATGCAAAAATATGCAGAACTGCCACAAATCAAAACATCCAGTCAAGTCAATTCACGAACACAAAAACTTCAGATCGATTATTATTATTATGATTATTATTATTATTATTGTTATTGTTATTATTATTTTTTTTTTTTATCATTTTTTATTTTTTTTATTATTTATTATTTTATTATTTTTATCATTTTATTATTATATTATTTATATTATTATTATTATTATTATTATATTATATTATTATTATTATTATTATTATTATTATTATTATTATTATTATTTTATTATATATTATAATTATATTTATTATATTATTATTCATTTTATTATTATTATTATTATTATTATTATTATATCATTATTTTGTTATATTAATCCCTACTCTGCTCTACGAAAGACGTAATATATATTTTAAGATAAAAGAGCATTGTTAGTTAGCGAAAATCACTGTAAACTTTTTTATTTTTTTTCTGCTCGGAATTTCTTTAAAAATATTGGTTTTGAATGCATTTTTGTTTCTGCTTTCTTGTTTCTTTCTCTGTTTATTAAGATGACCCCCCCCCCCAAAAAAAAAAAAAAAGAAAAAAAAAAAGAGTCTTACAAAAGTTTTTAAAAAAAATAATGAAGCTTGATAATGAAATAGTAAGATAAGAAGACAAGGTACAATCAGTGTTCTGATAATGAAGTTATTTTTTTATCTATACCAGAGTTACTTTAACTTTACCTCAAATAAATAAGGCTATTTGGCATTGGACTTGAGTTACTTGTTGATACTCTTTATGTTTTCATTCTTTTTATCTCTCTCTGGAATTTGAGGATTTTATATAAAAAAAACTAGATAAGGTTTTTTTTTTAAACTTCCATATCGAAAGACCTATTGTTTTTGTTGCTTTTGTTATCCATAATTTGATAGGGGCAAATATTATCTCTAATTGCTGAACAGAACTTCCCTAGTCATGCGCTCCTGACTGCAATTTTAAATTCCGTCATGAATTGTATGTGGCATTATAAATCTCTTGGAACTCCATAGGTTCAAGCTGCAGCTACGAACATCCAACGATTCGGAAATCTTCACATTCATGCAGGCTTGCATATTGAGGTAAGAGCAAATCCGCAGCTTACTAATAATCACCTTGACCTTTAAGAGGAAACAGCAGAACAGGATGGC
>NC_051425.1:25128438-25135704 GCF_015228065.2 Penaeus monodon | reverse complement strand
CGGGTAAGTGAAAAAAAAAAAAGAAAAAAAGGGTCCCCAGGTTTGAAAAAGAATAAAAAAGGGATTTCCCCCCTTTTCCCTTCCCCCAAAAGTTAAAGGGGTTTTTCCAAAAATTCAGATGGCAGCCCATAGAGATGAAAGCGAAAGTTGGTCCATATGAGATACTCGGGTTTTTGACCTAGAACAAGAAAAATTCCGCCCAGTATTGAAATAAAACAGACTAAAAAAATGGCACAAAAACCAGAAAAGTATAGATGAAGTTATTAGCTTTGTCTTCAAAAGGTTTATACGAGACGATCTTATGGGGTCCTTTGCGACCCCCCCCCCCCCCGCAAGATTTGATACGCTTCCATGGGGGTAACAAATTTTTTTTCCCTAATAGAAAATATTGGGATGCTAAATATAGAAAGTAAAGACTTTTGGAGCAATTATATTTTTGTAACCAACAAAAAATAGGATGACAAGCAGGAGAAAAAAGACACAAAAAACCAGCGTAGTAATCTCCCCACGCGTTCGCCACCCTTTTTCGTTTTTCCTCTAAAGGAAAGGGATATTAGTAAGTGGGATTCTCTTACCCAATATGCAACCCGAGAAGGAAGATTCCGAATCTTTGGGTGTTCGTAGCTGCAGCGGGAACCCATGGATTTCCAAGAGATTATAAGCCACATACAATCATGACGAATTTTTAAAATTGCAGTCAGGAGCGCAGATAGGAATTTCTTTTCAGCAATTAGAGATAATTTTTCCCCATCAAATGGGGATAACAAAAGAAAACAAAAAAAATAGGTTTTTCGAAGGGAAATTTTAAAAAAAAATTTTATCTAGTTTTTTTTATAAAAATCCTAAAAACCAGAGAGAGAAAAAAAAAAAAATGAAAACAAAAGATATAAAAGAACTCAAGTCCAATGCCAAATAGCCTTATTTTTTTGAGGAAAATTTAAAGTAACTCTGGTATAGATAAAAAAAAACTTCTTTTATCAGAACACTGAGTACCTTGTTTCTATTTTAATTTTTCATTATCAACTCATTATTTTTTAAAAACTTTGAAGCCCTTTTTTTTTTTTCTTTTTTTTTTTTTGGGGGGGGGGGCACTTAATAAACAGAGAAAAAAACAAGAAAGCAGAAAAAAAAAGCATTAAAAAACCAAATTTTAAAAAAATTTCCGAGCAGAAAAAAAAAAAAAAATTTTTACAGTGATTTTCGTAAAACAAAAAAATGCTCTTTTATTTTTAAAAAGATACTACTACTACTCCCCAGTATTTTCGTAGAAAGAGAAGTACCCGTGAAAAAAAATGAAATAACAAAATAATAAAAAATAATAAAATAAAAATAAAATAATAATAAAATAATAAAAAAATAATAATAAAATAAAAATAATAATGATAATAATAATAAAATAAAAAATAAAATAATAAAATAATAAAAATAAAATAAAATAAAAAATAATAATAAAATAAATAAATAAATTAATAAATAATAAAATAAAAATAATAATAATAAAATAAAAATATAAAATAAAATAATAAAATAATAAAAAAATAAAAAAATAATAAAAAATAAAATTTATTTATTTTTATTATTATTTATTATATTATTTTTTATCTTTTATTTATTTATTATTATTATTATTATTATTTTATTATTATATTAAAAAATTTATTATATTATTATTTTCATTATTTTATTTATTATATATTATATTATTATTATATTATCTTTAATTTTTATATTATTTTTATTAATATATTATTTTATATTTATATTATTTTTAATTATTATTACTTTATTTTTGTTATATCTTATTATTTCACGGCTACTTCTGTTTCTACAAAAAGTACGGAGTATAGTAGTTCTTTTTTAAAGAAAAAAGGCATTTTTTATTTTAGCGAAAACACTGAAACTTTTTTTTTTCGCTGGGAATTTCTTTAAAAATATTTTTTGAAGCATTTTTTTCTGTTTTGTTTTTTTTGTTTTTTTAGAACCCCCCCCCCAAAAAAAAAAAAAAAGAAAAAAAAAAGAGCTTACAAAGTTTTAAAAAAAAAAATGAAGCTTGAAAGAAATAGTAAGATAAGAAGAAAGTACAATCAGTGTTTGATAATGAATTTATTTTTATCTATACCAGAGTTATTTTAACTTTACCTCAAATAAATAAGGCTATTTGGCATGGACTTGAGTTATTTGTGATATCTTATGTTTCTTTCTTTTATCTCTCTCGGAATTTGAGGATTTTATATAAAAAAAACTAGATAAGGTTTTTTTTTTAAACTTCCATATCGAAAGACCTATTGTTTTTGTTGCTTTTGTTATCCATTAATTTGAAGGGGCAAATATTATCTTAATTGCTGAACAGAACTTCCCTAGTCATGCGTCCTGACTGAAATTTTTAAATTCCGTCATAAATTTGTAGTGGCATTAAAAAATCTCTTGGAATCCATAGGTTCAAGCTGCAGCTACGAACACCCAAAACGTTTGGGAAATCTTCACTTTCATGCGGGCTTGCATATGAGGAAAGAGCAAATCCGCAGCTTACTAATAATCCCCTTGACCTTAAGAGGAAACAGCAGAACAGGATGGCGAAGCAGCAGCTGAAGAGAGATTACGTACGCATGGTTATTGTGTCTTTTTAGCTCTCCTGCTTGTCATCCTATTTTATGTTGGTTACAAGATATCAATTGCTCCAAATGTCTTTACTTTTCTATATTATAGCATCCTAATATATTTCTATTAGGCAAAAGAAAACTTTGTTACACCCCATGGAAAGCGTATCAACTCTTTGATCGGGGGGGGGGGGGGGGGTCGGCAATGGTAACCCTATAAGATCAGTCATCGTACTCACAACCTGTTTGAAGACAACGCTAAATAACTTCATCTATACTTTTCTGGTTGTTGATGCCATTTTTCACGATCTGTTTCATTTCAATACTGGACGGAATTATTCTTGATTCTAGGATC
This sequence comes from Penaeus monodon, assembly GCF_015228065.2. Classification (NCBI taxonomy): domain Eukaryota; kingdom Metazoa; phylum Arthropoda; class Malacostraca; order Decapoda; family Penaeidae; genus Penaeus; species Penaeus monodon. Next base: position 25,132,752 of record NC_051425.1, on the reverse strand, counting down.
AGAATCCCAGAATATCTCAATATGGACCAAACTTTCGCTTTCATCTCTATGAGGGCTGTTCATCTGATATACTGTAAGACTTGTGAAGAAATGCGACTCTATAATTCTGTTCACTGTGACACCTGTCATGGTTGCATCACTAACGGGCTTGGACACTGCCCGTTTATTGGGATCTGCATTATTAAATCAAATTTCGCGTCGGTAGCATACTTAGCTTTCTTTTTCGTCTTTGTGAATGTTTTATTGGCAGTTGGTGCATTAGCCTCGTTCTTCACGGACAGCATTTTCAGTACGTGGCAACTGATTGTCCTTGAGATTGACACTTTGTTCTTAATTGCTTACGTCTTAATTGGAATCCTGAGAATTTCATATATGAGGTTACACTGACCCATAATGATGTGTCTGCGTCTGTACTTTCGATACACACACACCACACCACACACAGAGGATATTTTGCCGCATGCGAGTACGTTGCATCAGGATATTTCCCTGATAATTCCCTGATAAGTTCAAACACGCCACCCTCACCTTAATATCCAAACCAGGGAAATCTGCACATGAGGTGGGGAATTACCTCCCCATCTCACTCTTAGAAGTCCCAGGAAAACTACTAGAGAGGGTAATAGTACAGAGACTCATCCCACACCTTGAAAGCAACCAAACACACAACATTAGGCAATACGGCTTTCCCCCACACAGGGGGACCGAGAGCGCCATCGCTCTCGCTTACGAGGAGATCGCTCTCGGTCTCGCTAACAAGCACCAGACGAACGCAATACTACGAGACGTCAGCAAGGCCTTTGATAAGGTCTGGTATGACGGTCTCAAATACAAGCTAACACAACTAACCTGCCCACACACTTCACACGCCTTCTCTGTAGCTTCCTGGATGACAGGACGCCAAAATTTCCCGCCTGGGAGCCCACCTAGGCACCCCTACCACCGCAGAAGGGAGTACCACAGGAAAGCGCATTATCGCCAACCCTTTAAATCCTGCATACAGCCAATCTGCCAGAACCGACACCATACAGCAACTATATTTCCTATGCTGACGATATCACACAGATTATCACACACCCCTCTAAATCACAACACCTCATGAAACGAACAACAGAAAGAGCTATACAGAACATAAAACACATTGAGCCCCAGGGAAAAAATACAGACAAACTTTAAACAAATTAAAAATCATACCAATAGCACTTTAGAATTCACAACAATCACAATCAAAACAACCAACATTCCATACACTCACACGGGAAGAAACATTATCGGACTTCAGTTCACAAGCACAGGCTTCACAACACATGTTAAACAAAGAATAACACGAGCAAAAACAACGCTAACCAAACTAAAACGCTTTTCATGCTACACACCACAAACAAAACTCAGACTTTACAAAACAACTGTCAGACCCATCTTAGAATACAATGCTATCCCATGGTTGCAACATCATACCCACAAAAACTCCGAATGCATTCAGTACAGAACAAAGCACTACTCTGGGTACACGGCGCAACATTTCTAGACCGAATTTCAGCAGAAACACTACACAAAACATACTGCATGGAACCACTAAACACACGCATACACAGACACCTGGGCCAGACTACGCGAACAAGAAGACGAACAATATAACAACTTCTTCGAAAAACACACAAACACCCACACGAACCATACCTGGTGGCCCAGAACACTACCAATCACAGAATACGAAACACCCACACCGATATACGCACACACACACACCGACCCTGACCTGTGACCATGACCATGTTTTAATTTTAAGTTATTAAAGGCTAAAAAGAAAATAAAAAATAAAACCAGAAGTCACCCTCAGAATCCCCAAAGGATTAGCTAGTGCACACCGCACAGCACTTATAATATCAATGGCAAATAGAGCGACCATCGGCTCTGCCAGCTCACCTGCGAGCCCACCTGCGCGCGGCGCGGATTAGCCAATCACGGGGGAGAGAGGGCTGGCCACCTTGGCGTCTGTCAAAGATATAAAGTCGAGGGCGCTGTTACCACGGCAGCCTCCGGGCTAGTACAATAGTAACGTGTCGGCCTCTCATCCGAGGGGTCGGCGTTCGCGCCCGGCCCAGGTGCGAGAAGTTGCAATTGTCGCCTGGAGGTTACTGCTGTGGCTGGGCACCACGGCGGGTAAGGACTAGGTTCAGCTGAGTCAGTACCAGCTGACACACGTGAGCGAGTCGGCATTAGTCGACACAGGCCCGGGCTCCCCTCATGGCATAGCCCGGGCGAGGCTAAGCTTCGCATATCGGACTTATCCTTGTTACCACGGCTAGACACTTTGCCCGCCTCGGCCCGCCTAGTGGTCGTGGGATCAGCGCCGACGAACTATAAACGGAGAGATTCCAAGGACGGAACATCTTACAAACTTGCTACGGACTCTGACTCGATTGCCTGTGATTATGGGAGGGCACTCGTGCAATTGCATAAGGCAGACACGCGAATCAGAGGACGAGCAGGATGGAGATGTTCTACGGAAAAAAGGGAGAAAAAAATACTCCCCCCTCAAAAAAAAAAAAAAACTTTCACTCTGTTATCTTTTGTTCGCATTCACACATTACAACCCTTACCCTATGTTTGCTTGTTTTTCCGATTTTGTTCCGTCCGCATTTTTTACATTCCGTTATTTACTTCAAAATTTTAAATTTACCATTTCTTTGACAATAATCTTTGATTTTTCTCTGCTGTTTTTCGTCTTTTTTCCCTTTTTATGTTATGTTATCACCATTTTCATCACAGTTGTCTATTTTTGTATATGTACCATGCTCCCTTTTCTTTCCTACTCATTTGCAAGAGCCAGACCTAGTTGTCAAGAACTCACTCCCCACGATTTATATTATAATATACCACTTTATCTTCTATCAATATCACTAAAAATCCCCCCACCTCATCACATCTCACCCATCCCCCTCTGTCCCTATCTAGATTTATTTCCCCTTGATCACCCATCACTCACCGTTTTATGTAACATATTTCTCATTCTGTCACTGGAGTCCCCCAGCCTCTTTTTCTTTTTTTTCCCTTGTTCTTGTTCTTGTTCTTAAATAAATACAAAACAAAATATAAAAGTTAAAAAGTAATAAAATAAAATTTAAAAAATGAAGTTATTTAACCCCATTCATTTCAGTTATAAGTTAAACCTGTTCTTGTTCTTGTTCTTGCTCTTAGCAATTAAAAGCAAAATATAAAATTAAATACAAAACAAAATACAAAAAGTTAAAAAAAAGTAATAAAACCAATAAAAAATGAAGTCTTTTTTTTTCAATTCTATTCACTTTATTTAGAATTAGGCTTAGCTTATACTTGTTCCTCACACCTTTCTCCTTATTAATCTAGTTATTAAGAAACAAAATACAAAATCAATAAAAAATCATAAAACATAAAAATATATTAACAAAAATAAATATATATATAATTATGTATATATTTATCATAAAAAAGAGGTGTTTACTTCAATTATAACTATAACGTAATCAACACCCACTTCCTTTCGCCAGTAACAAAGAATTAAAGACAATCACTTACCTCCCCCTCCCCTCGAAACTCCAGACATGAAAGAAAAATATAAATCCACTATATATCTACTATGCAAGGGGTTTTCGCCCCCCTACTTTTTCCAATCTCCAACTTCCTTAAAATTCACCACTTTACCTTCTCCCCCCCACCCTTCGATTTCTTCACCTCTTTACTTCATTATTTATGCTCATAAATAAAACGTAACAAAACAAGGGAAGGAGGAAGGGTGAAAGATGTGAAGGAAGTATGAGAAGTACACAGGGAAAAGAGGATGCGTCAAGCCAGGAACCGGCCTCTGTTCATGCCTAGGCCAGCGAGAAAAACAATCGCGGCCAGGGCCGCCCTCTTCCTGAAGGGAAAGGGATGGACATCCAGACGGACAACCGAAAACACGAGGTTTGTAGTTGTGTTTTCATAGCCCCTGCCCAGGGAAAGGCACAGAAGCATTTTTCGTGTGATCGTGAGGATGACACAATTCGTCCCAGCCCATAGATAGATCCATCTGGGTGCTTTATTCTGATGACCCGTAGCTTGTGTGCGTTGTTGTGTGTGAGTGTGAGTTTTGGTGTGTGTGAGGTGTGTGTAAGGGCTTTGAACATGTGCAGCTTGGCGTGGGAGGCAGCACATCTAAGTGTCAGCACGCCACTTAGAGTAGGTCAAGCTGACGCTGACCCACTTTTCGTGGCGTTTGCTGCTCCCGGAAGCGAGGACGCGGACGAGTCCGAGCCGCATCCCCCTCGAGGTCCGGGAGGGACTCCTGGGAGA
>NC_051425.1:25120938-25123438 GCF_015228065.2 Penaeus monodon | reverse complement strand
TCTTGCATTAGTTCTGCTGTTATTTCATCTATTTCCTGGGCTCTTTGTATCTTTAATTCTTTTATGGCTTTTATAACTTTCGTTCTAGCAGTGGCGGTGGTTCATCTCGTGTCATTGATTCTAATTGATGTTGTTGATCTCATTCTTTGTGTATAGGTTGGAATATTGATTCCATATATCTTTGATTCTTTTCCCTCACATAAAACAAGTCCATCTTTCAGTTTTGATGGTGTCCATTGTAGGGTTGTTAAATTTTCGTGTGATGTTTCATACTCCTTGGTAGAGTCTTTAGTTGTCTTATGAATAGACAGTTTCAATCTCTGGCAATGTTTCATTAAAGATTTTTCCTTATCTTGTGGCAAAATCTTGAATTTTGTATTTTGTTTTTTTTTGTAAAATTACTTCTTCAACTGGATTTATTTATACCCTTTGATGTTAGGCATCTTACCCTGTTTCAATTTCATTAGTGTTTTTTTTCAGATATCAAGGGGGAATTTGTCTTTTTCTTTTGGCGATAGTTCATTAAGCAGCGCTAAGCAAGAGTTCTTTTCCTTCTTCCCCAACTTCCTTTGGTGTTGTTATCATCTCACATTGATTGATTTACTTCAAAATTTGTTTGGACACTGTAATTCTGGAATTGTTATCAAGAGTTTTGTAGCGAGCTTTTAGAGGTGTGTTGGACGCGCCATCTTTGTGAGTCTTATTTCAAAGGTCGAAAGTAGTAGTTGGTGGTCACTGTGCAGTTCGGAACAAGGGCTGGCTGCATTTTTATGCAACTTTTCATTCTGGTTCAGCACAAATGTAGTCCAATTGGTGCGTGTTCTTTGTCTGTGAAAACCACGTGTACATGTGTCTGGGGTGGTGTTGGAAACAAGTATTGGCGATAACTAGATTATTTGGTACTACAGAAATTCAATACAATCTTCCACCTCTTTCATTTATATCTCCAAGGCCGAATTTTCCACAGGTGTCATTTTTTAGATCATTGTGCCTATTTGGCGTTGAGGTCTACCCAGATTACTTTTAAATCTTGTTAGGGAGTGTGTCTAAAAGTTTCTTGGAGAGTGTTATAAAAGTTTCCAATTTCTTCATCACTTGCAATGTTGGTTGGTGCGTTAGCATTGTATAATACTAATTGTTATGATGTTTTGCTAATTCGGACTTTAAAATGCGGATCACTTTATTGGGCTGTACCCAATAGTGCATTTTGCGTTTTTTTTCGTGAGAATCATAGCAACTCCGTGACTATTAATTTCCTTCTTTTCCAGAAAAAAGAACGTCTTGTTTTCTTTTGTTTTGAAACTTCATACTTTTCCAGTTGGTTCCAAGTATTCTTCGTATGTGAATGTTGTAATCTATCAATTTCGTTAAGACAGTATGTAATTACCCATCTCTTCATTTTCCTACGCTCTACGTTCCGATTTTAATGTGTTTCTTAATGGACATGTTTTTTCTTTACTTCTTTGTCTCCAGAGCATTTAACATTGTCAGCCTGGTTTGCCCAGCGACATAACGCGCCCCTTGATAACCCACGCGACGGGCCCCGATGTGGTATGAATTATCATTTCTGTATTTACTCATGGTGTAGAGGTTTGTCAAGAGAAAAGAAAAGTTGAGGTGGAATCCACCAGGCTCCTTCTCAACTCGCAGTCTCCAACCTAACTAGGAGGCACCAACTATCTGTGCGCTGATTAAAACAGTTACACTGTAATACCCCAGACATTTATTTGTGAAAACAGAAACAGTAAACCAAAGGTTTTTTTCACCAATATCCATGCCCTGCTCCACAGTTTCACCCAACCCGGGCATGGGGGCTAATAGGGTGTATCCTTGTTCGGGGAAACCCCAGGGTGCAGTTTATTGTCTTACCCGACAATGTTATTATCTACATTTTAAAATTATATATATCATATATGTTGTGTGTGTTGTGTGTGTGGTGTTGTGGTGTTTGCTTTAATTATTATTTTATTATACTTTTTTCATATATATATTTAATATATTATATATATATATATATTATATATATAATATTTATTTTTTTTTTTTTATTTATATTTTAATATTTATTTTACACATATTTTGTGTTAAAATATTATTATGTATTAATATATATATATATATTAAATAAAAAAATCTGGTGTGCGCAGCATGTATTTTATTAACTGTATACATTCTATCTATCTATCTATCATGTTATTATACATAACATATAAATAAAATCATTTTATATATATATAATTTAATATTTGTCGTCCCCTGCGGGTACTACCTTTGGGGTCCAAGCGCTCAACCCTCCCCCCTTTTTGACCTCTGGGGGATGGTACACTCGGAAACCACATCTCATATCCTAAGAAGTCCCATAAAGATATAACTGCCATTATTTATATTTGTTTTAAAAGGCATACCCTTTCCTTAATTTTTGACCCAAAATTTGGAGTTTTAAGACATTCACAAAACCATATTGAGATTAAAATTGTGTGCCACAGTTGCTGGCATTCAA
>NC_051425.1:25113438-25115938 GCF_015228065.2 Penaeus monodon | reverse complement strand
TGTGTGTGTGTGTGTGTGTGTGTGTGTGTGTGTGTGTGTGTGTGTGTGTGTGTGTGTGTGTGTGTGTGTGTGTGTGTGTGTGTGTGTGTGTGTGTGTGTGTGTGTGTGTGTCGTGCTGTGTGTGTGTGTGTGTGTGTGTGTGCGTGCGTGTGTGTGTGTGTGCGTGCGTGTGCGTGTGTGTGCGTGTGTGTGTGTGTGTGTGTGTGTGTGTGTGTGTGTGTGTGTGTGAAATGGAAAAACAGTCACAATAAGAATATATAAATGATATTGTATACTATTCTCTAAGAAGTAGATGATCACATGAGGGAGAGAAAACCAGAAATTATTTAACTCTCTAGAATTAATTCAAAGTTTTTGTTTTTGTTTTTTGTTTTTTGTTTATTTTTTGTTTTTTTGTTTTTGTTACATCTTGCATTCAAAGCCGTTGCGAGCAACTCTTCAACCGCTTGTGGGAGAAAGACCGTCCGGGCAACAACTCTCCTTCTACTTGTATCTGAAGGTGAAATCGAGGCCCTCCGAGTTCTCCTGAATCCAGTGCTCGATCTTGGCGTCCATCTCCGGCGTCGCGATGTTGGCCCAGTCGCCGATCTGGCCCTTGCGGCAGTGGTTGCCCTCGAAGTTGAGCAGGTTCGTCCTCATGGCGGGGTTGACCTTCATGCGGTCGAACTTCGCGTATTCGGAGACCCTGGGGGACAGGTAATCGTGATGGTGGTGGTGGGGATGGTGGTGGGGATGGTGGTGGGGGTGGTGGTGGTGGGGATGGTGGTGGGGGTGGTGGTGGTGGTGGTGGGTGGTAATGATGGTAGTGATGATGATAATGATGATGGTGGTAATGATGATGATTATGATGATGATGATGATGATGATGACGATGATGACGATGATGATGATGATGATGATGATGACGATGATGATGATGACTGTGTGATGGCGACGATGAAGATGATGATCATATTCATGATCATGACGATGATCATGACGATGATCATGACGATGACAACGATGATCATGATGATCATGATCATGGTGATGGTGATGGTGGGGATGATGATGGTGATAGTGGGGATGATGATGGTGATGGTGGGGATGATGATGGTGATAGTGGGGATGATGATGGTGATGGTAGTGATGATGATGGTGATGGTGGTGATACTAATGATGTGAACACAAGAAGTAATGGAACATTTTTATAACGACCTCAGGATTATGGGTATAAACGAACAAAATTTGCAAAGAAAATAGTTAACCCATGGTAGAAGCATTAAAAATCATAAAATTATAAAAAGGGAGAACACCGTACGACTCACTTCAGCAGCGTGTCATCGTCGATTTCCAGACCCAGAAACGAGCTCAGTTTCCTCAGCTCTTCCAGTATGTTGGTCTTCAGATCCTCATAGAACAGCATGTGGAAGTTGGGGTTGTCCTTCTGCTGCCTCGCCTGGCGGATGTGGTCCCAGTATGCCCCATAGAAAAGGTGATTGTCCATGAAAGCATCCAAAAGATTGTCGAAAGTACCATTGAAGAATCGTTCTCCCAGTTGTTTGGCGAAGTGGTAATAGGACACACACACGTCCTTTGGGTTACGGGCCACGTATACGACCTGAGGGAGCCAAATAGGATGAAAGGATATGGAGGGGTGGGAGTTGTTAGTTGATGTATATGGTGTATACTTAACAATCAGTCAATATGGCTTATACCAAAGAGGGCGAACTGCCGCATCCACCCTCTTCTTCCGCCTCAAGGGTCCCTCTTGGCTAGCCACCAGGCAGGGACACGGTCTGTCACCAACTCGTCATAGCAGATTTGATTGATTTGATCAGTTTCACTGGCTTTTTCCATCGAGGATTGTCTCTATATGAGACAGCTAGGTGAACAGGGTCATCCTCAGGGAGTCAAGCCAAAGGCCCATTTACCCTGATTGGATGGTCCTGAACTGTATAAGAACAAGTGTTATGCTAGTCTCATCTGCTATCTATCCCCGTGATCCGATGTAAGGCTCTACTGCCCAGGGTAGAGACCGGATTTCGCCGTCTTACAACAGAACCAGTAATATCAGGGCCCTAAAGACATAAAACTTCCACACATGTACCATCTCTAAATACTCTCGTTGAGCGGGCTCATAGCTCCTGCCACTGGACCAGTTCACCTATTGCCTTCCTGGTCTGACACTCAAGTACGCTATCAAAACCTGTGTAACTTGGTGTGACTTCGCTGTCATCGTGCAAGTATGTACTATCTGAGCAGATCCCAAAAGTCATGGATCTTTGTCTTGGTCCAAGAGAACTTATTGTCGAACTGCATAGAGAGACACCACTAGGATTTCCAAAGACTCAGAAAAGCTGGCTACCTCATCAGGAAAGTCAAGGCCAGTGAACCTGATATTACCCAATGCTGCACCGCATTGGCCCTACTCTGTTCATTATCCGTTTCATGATGGCGTTGAAAAACGGTGAAAAAACACAACCGTGCCTCACTTCTCCAGGAAAGAAACTAGCCAAGC
>NC_051425.1:25090938-25093438 GCF_015228065.2 Penaeus monodon | reverse complement strand
AAAATAAACATAATCAGCCAATTTTTTAATGATGTCATCCTGGAAACCCAGGTTTATACATTTGTTGGCATCAAGATAGTAGCTGAAATAAAAATTGGCACACAAAGGATTTTGAGTTTGACATCCCTGTCTAGAAAGAGGCTGGTACCTAAAGGTCAGGACCATATGCAGCTTCCATATCCTTAAATATCAAATCATCTTTTTGTAACTCTTCTCCTTCTCAGCTTTGTTCCTATGAGGGGTGGCCATTGTGAATGAGCCTTCTCCATATATTCCTTTTGTTAGCCAGCACTGCATTTATAGTTGTCTCCCTTAGATCTTTATTTATACAATCTTTCCATCTGTTTCCTTGTACTTCCATTTCCATGACTTCTCCTGCCACATGATTTTTCCCAGCTCTTCTCCTTAAATGCCCGAACCATCTTAGTCTTGCCTCCTGAATTTTCTTAGAAATTTCCACTACTTCCAGTGTGCCTTTGATGTAGTCGTTTCTTATTCTATCTCTCCATGTGACTCCAACCATCAATCTCAACATCTTCATCTCAGATACGTCCAACTTCTTTTCTTCTAATTTCTTCAGTGGTGCTGCTTCTACGCCATCAGTTAAGGCTGGTCTGACTACGGCCTTATGTACCTTACCTTTGAGTTTAATTGGGACTCTCCTATCGCACAACACTCCTGACACTTTTCTCCAATTATTCCATCCACTTTGAATTCTGAAATTAATTCCTTATCCGTTCCAGCAGTTTCTTCGACCATTGAACCTAGATATTTAAAGGTTCAAATTCTTTTCAATTTCTCTCTACCTAGTTTTATTGTGGCTAGTTGGTCACCATCTATATCTGTTGGTGAAATATTCTGTCTTTGACATACTTATTCTCATTCCTCTGCTTTCTAAAACAAACCTCCATTCTCCTTGTTTCCTTTCTAGCACTCTTCTACTTTCTGCCACTAGCACAATATCACCAGCGTGCAATGCGCACCATGCTGTTTGGAAGAAAAACCCGCAATAAAAACTAGATTTATTGAAGGTGAGACTACAGTTTTCGAAATCCACCTGGATTCCATCATCAGACCCGATAATGGAATCCAGGGGGATTTCGAAACTGTAGTCTCACTTTCAATAAATCTAGTTTTTGTATTGTGGGTTTTTCTTCCATTGTATCAGCACAGAAGAGTGTTTTGCTATTCACCATGATGTTTCTTCTCTTACATTTTCCGTGAATTTCTATAAAGCCTCCTTGCTGTGGATGAACTTCCTTGACGAAGAAGGGCACACAAAAGCAACTTAGGCTGAAAAATATGATTTCTATAATATGTGAAGTAATATTACATATAAACATATATCTTCCCAAGTTATTTACTCACTACACATAAAATATTTTTATTATAGTTATTTCCCTTAAATCATCTATATTCATGATAATAAAACATAATAAGCAATGCCAAGAACAAACAAAACCATAACCATGGCCAGTTTTTTCCAACTTGGGTCCCATAAAGAATTATGAAATGATCATAAATAAATAAATAAAAACAAAATAAAACTATTAATAACCTCAAAAATATGCTAATAGCAACAAGCATGTGTACCACACTAAAGGGATATCTTATATTTCCACTCTGCTTCAGTTTTTTTTTTATACAGTAAGGGTTCTGCATGATGTGGAAAATGGTTCAAGTGGTTCAGCCTTAGTTGAAAGGGTCTGGAACTAACTGACCTAAACAATAAAACCCATGACCCATTTCTTTCTCCCTTTTGGCTACTTGTACTACATTTGAGCTTTAATATCTGTGGAAATGTAGTAACCTATTCTTTTTGGGAAATCAGTGTCTTTAGAACACAGAGCAACACTTATAAAAAAAAGTTTGCAATAACTAAAGGTAAACCTACAATTATTTAAAAGATACATATTTAGAAAACTAAATAGGACTACTGATCATGACATAAAAGCTAGGATTAAGTTAGAGAATACAGGAAATTGAAAACTCTTTAAGAGTCCATACATAATCAGAGTATGAAATGGAAGAAAATAGAGCAGATGAAGCTATATAAAATAATGCAAAGTATTTTTATTACTTTGCCAACAGCAAATTAAAGAAAAGGGTGAAAACTGGACTTGAAAATGAGGGTGCCTTAATAATTGACTCAAAAGAAATTACTAAACTCCTCAAAGAGCAATTTGATGAGTTTTTTAGTGCCTAAAACAGAGGCAATAATTACAGACCCTTAGTAACATTTCAGAGCAACATAAAATTTCAATCAAAGAGACATTATTGAAGCAATAAGGGACACTACAATAAATTCAGCAGCTGGACCTGACAACATTATAAAACTATATAAAAAAGCATCTGGTAACTCCACAGAGGAAATCTTTCCAATCCTCCTGAAAGATTGAAACATACCTACCTAAAAAGATGGATACAAATGTCAGGCTAAAAATTACAGACCAGACAATTAGTTGAATTTAGGACCAGAAAAACTACCAACAGTGGTTAT
>NC_051425.1:25080938-25085938 GCF_015228065.2 Penaeus monodon | reverse complement strand
AGAAGTGTAGTTTTAAAAAACGGTCTAGTCTCCGCCTCTGCAGATTATAAATTTTATATCATATTAAGCAGTCCTATTGATTTGCTGCAAATGTGATTTATTTTTCCTTTGTTATGTTATCTCTCAATTTAAAAATGAGAGAGATAAATGAATTGCATCCAAGATACTGGTACTCATACATTTTTTTTGTTGAACTAACATATCAATGTTATATAAATAAATACTCATTCATTTAAACAAGATTGAGTAAATATATATATATATATATATATATATATATATATATATATATATATACACATATATATACATACATATATATGTATGTATGTACGTATATATCACACACCCACACAATCTTTTATATATATCATCATATATGTGTGTGTGTTGTTGTTGTGTGTGTGTGTGTGTGTGTATGTGTGTGTGTGTGTGTGTGTGTATCGCAAAAGTCCATAAAACAACTGGCGATCTCCATCTTCCTTTTAAGAGTCCGTTTTGCATGCTCTAACCCACTTACCAAAGGTTAACTATCGGATAATACATCAACCAACGCTACATTTTTCGTCTCATAAGTCTTATCCTTGAAGCTTGCAGGAGACCGAACACCTCCATTAGCGTTCGTGCAGTGCCGTCCGCTTGAATCCGGATTCAACAGGATTCAAAACACAGTGAGGAAGTTTCCATCATATCCGATGTATATATCCAAACCATGCAAGACAAAATAGACCAAGCTAGATAGATAGATAGAGAGAGAGAGAGAGAGAGAGAGAGACAGACAGACAGACAGACAAAATAGACCAAGCTGAGAGTGAGAGAAAGAGAAAGAAAGAAAGGGAGAGAGAGAGATAGAAAGAAAGGAGAAAGAGAGAGAGAAGAAAGAGTGTGTGAGAAAGAGAGAGAGAGAGAGAGACCGAGCGAGCGAGCAAGTGAGTGTGTGAGAAAGAGAAAGAGAGAAAGAAAGAAAGAGGGAAAGAGAAAGAAAGATATAGAGAAGGAGACAGAGAGAAAGAGAGAGAAATCAAGAGTGACGTCATTCTTGCATGACACATGTGCGCCACCTATAATTCTCCACTCCGTCTGCTCTCTCACTCTTTCTTCCGCTCCAGTAGACACAGACGGAGAATATTGCTGTCACACTTTCTTTATCACACTTGTGGTCCTGCTGAGCGACGCTGCTTGTAGATTAATGCCACCTACTCTCACCTTTCTCTCTGTATTTATCTTTGTATCTATGAATCTCTTTTTTCTCTTTGTCTGCCTCTCTGTCTCTTTCTCGCTCTCTCTCTATCTCTTTCTCGCTCTCTTCGTCTGTCTTTCTCGCTCTCTTCGTCTGTCTTTATCGCTCTCTCTCTCTCTCTCTCTCTCTCTTCTCTCTCTCTCATCTTCTCTCGTCTCTCTCTCTCTCTCTTTCCCTCTCCTCCCCCCCCCCTCTCTCTCTCTCGCTCGGCCTCGCTTTCGCATTCGCTCTATTTGTCTGTCTGTCCTTCTCCTCTCTCCATCATCTCTCTTTTCCTCTCTCTCTCTCTCTCTTCTCGCCTCTCTCTCTCTCTCCCTCTCTCTTCTCCCTCTCCTCTCAGCTCTCTCTCTCGCCTCTTCTTTCTCTCTCTCTCTCTCTCTCCTCTCTCTCTCTTCTCTCTCTCTCATCTCTCTCTCGCCCCGTCCTCTCCTCTCGTCTCTTTTCTCTCGTCTCGCGTCAGCTCGCTCGTATTCGCTCTATTTGTCTGGTTCCTCTTCTCGCCTCATCCTCTCCTCCTCTCTCTCTCTCATCTCTACTCTCTCTCTCTCTCTCTCTCTCGTCATCGTCTCTCTCTTTCCTCCTCTCTCTCTCTCAAATAAATGTGGATAATTCTATTTCTGTTACAGGATGTGGGATAAATTCTATTTCGCGGTTACAGTGGACACGTGGATGTTTTCACGTGGATCCAATGTCAAAAATAAGAACCACCCGCTCCGCGAAGGCGGAGGTCACATTTATATCTTACCTCGTTTGACCGGAATTCGTTATCCAAGCTACGACGCGGTAGGGTCACCTCTCGCCTCCCTCCGGGGGAGTCCCGTGTGAAGCTACCGACGCGGTATGGGTCAACCTCTCCCGCCTCCCTCCGGGAGTTCGTGACGCAGCGCCCGACGCGCTAAAGGTCAGGCCACGCCCTCTCTCCGTGCGGGCTGCCTTACAACCGCGGCGCTTTTGACCCTTTAACAAATCGTAGCGTCGTCGTAGCGTGTGTTCACCCCTTTACGTGTGTTTTGCGTCCCTGTCAGCACTATACATTAGTACGCAACCGTTATATCTGGTGCAGGGTGGCGCTGCGTCCCTTCCGGCTCGCAGCATGAACTAAATCTCGAGAAAATCCGCTCGCACCCGCTTCAAGACATGCTAAGAAAAAAATACGTAAGTACCACGTTTGGGCCCCTTTCCTTATTTCTTTTCGCCTTCTCCATACATGTGTTAGCGTTGTTTTTTTTTTGTGGGTTTAAAGGTGCTAATGACAGCAAAATGCACGTTTCTCCACTATTCTTCCACCCTCAGATCGCATTTCCGTGCACGATCGAGTATGTGATCATAAACATGAATATCGTTCGTTAATTTTTAGTAAATTAATTATTTTTCTCTTCGTTTTTAGAGTTTTTTTTTTTTTTTTTGATTATATTGTTTCATCTGCAACGAATTTAACGCGATTCGGGATTTTATCTTATCAAGAATATCATTTCATTTTATCTCGTTCCTAACCCTCGCGCCCGACCTTACCTTCCCTGTTCTTTCTTTTTGCGGTCGACTTGGATAGAAAAAGGTTGACCTGACTCACTTTCCTCCTTTTCCCCGGTCCGTGGCGGCGTGGGTATTTTTCAGATGATCATTGTTACATTTTTTTGTGACACGTTCTATCGGCGCTAGAACGAAGTATGTAACGGAAATTCATTAAAATTCATTAGTTTGAATATAGCGTGGATCTTTCCCATACAAGTGCACAGGATTGCCCATATTGCCCCGGGGTTTGCGTAAACGCCTAATAATCTGCGCTCCGTCGTTCGAAAAAGGTGCAATAAACCGAAGTTATTCGTTCGTTTCGCTCCCTTTGAGTCGGTGGTGACCCGCGGTTACGTCGTAATTAATGTAGGACTAGGTTTTAAGCTAGATCTTATTCGCTTATTATCACAACACTCTTTCTCACCCTCTTGAAGTCGCTTGCCATGTTTTGGGTACCCCCCAAGCGTTTGTGTGATTCGTAAAAATTCATATATCCTTCGGGAATTTTGGCGAGCGCCCATTACAGATACGCAGAAGAGTAGCAGGGTTATTATATTCCTGGCTCCGAGTCGCTTCAGTCATATACGGCATTTGGGTATAGGATCCCCCCCGGTATTGAGTTTTATAATTGAAGTCCTGACGTGCAAAGCTAGACAAGGTACCTCGGCAGTTCAGATGTCTGACCCCGAGAAATTTGCTTGTAAAATTGGCGACTATTTTTTCATGTCACCATTCATTCATGCGTACATTCTGTCGCATATACATTATATGTTGAATTCATGTGTAGTTGAAAATAATCTTAAATAGCTAGCATTGCTAATTTTACTTCAGTTTTGTTATAGTGAACGCTAAAATTTCTGTTTTGTGATTCATTCTCTGTGTGAAGGTCACTCTCGCTTTCCCTCTCATTAACGATAGCTTCACGCACAACACTCATACACCACACCTTCACCTCCTCACACACACTAGACAAAAGAACACTGAACCTTTTTCAATTAATAAGGCTGGTTTCTGTCTAGTGCCCGGCCGTAAAGATTTATGATGTATCCTCTTTAGCCCGCATTTGTCTGTCGTGACGAGTGTTCGTACATAAAGTACAAGTACATCTATTTCTTATCTTGTGTGACTACTATGTTCAAATAGATATTCGCGGATCTTGCCGATGTCGTTCCCTTATCTATCTCTATCTATCAGAGTGGGTTGGTAGTTCAATTGGTCTATGCGGACTCGTACTGACATCTCCCTCTCTATTTTCTTCTTACCTTTGGTGAAAATAAAACACAAAATGAAAAAACGACGAAAATAGTTAAAAACCAACATTAAAACGGTAAAATTTGTTATGATAACCGCTGTGGTAATTACCACCCCATCTTCTCTGTTGCTTTCTTTTCTCTTATCTGGCCCTTACGTGTATTGAATCGGCTCCCCTACTTTTATATTGCAGTCTGACCGACAACGGCACGAAGGGAGGAGCCCTTAGGATCTGTGAGAAGGACGTCATCGAAGGGATTTCCGGACCCAAATAGGCCCACGGACCAAGATTTTCGTCAAAAAGGTACCAGTCGCCCCAGGAATGGCTGTGCATAGGCGACGCCTGGCGGACACCTGCCGATCCCGGTCAACTCCAGGAGCTCGTAGCGCAGGTATAAGCCGCCCCGAATTGACCGCCCCTGCCCCGACGCCCCGTAGATCCGAACGAAGATTATCGAGGAACGTGTGGACGCGAGAACGGACCTGGACGAGATCTGTGAGGACGTGTGGACGAGGACGGCCCGCCGCGTTTAGGCCTGGGCAGGACTAACGAGGAGGTCAAGGACGAATCTAAGTCAAGGAGGACCCTGTGCGAGACTTTTCGGGACGTGTGGATAATCGAGGAACGAGCAGATTACACCAGGGACCAGGAGGATTTATGACAACATAACGGCAGCCACGAAGTGAACATCAGGAGAACGCACTAGAAGAACGACCAGCCAGTTAGGTCACCCTTAAGGCGCCTCGAGGTCGAGGCGCGAGTAGGTGGCCGAGCAATATAAGATGTGGATATTCTTTTCTGTTACAGGATGTGGATATTTATATTTCGGTACTCAGTGGACCACGTGGATGTTTTCCCACGTGGATCCCAAATGTCCACAAATAGAACCACCCCGCTCAGCGAGGGCGAGGTCAACATTTTATATCTGACCTCGTTTGACCGGATTCGTGCTAACTATCAACCGCGCTAAGGTCAGAGCCCCTGCCTCCCCTCCCC
>NC_051425.1:25073438-25075938 GCF_015228065.2 Penaeus monodon | reverse complement strand
GTAATAGTGGTGACAAAACCTGCTATCATGCACAAATGGCGTGTCATGCAGGCGAATAACTGCGACATAATGGGGCGCTGTGCGTGTGCGTTTGTGTGTGTGTGTGTGTGAAGTGTGTGTGTGTGTGTGTGTGTGTGTGTGTGTGTGTGTGTGTGTGTGTGTGTGTGTGTGTGTGTGTGTGTGTGTTTATGTGTGTGTGTTTGTTTGTTTGTTTTTTGTGTGTGTGTGTGTGTGTGTGTGTGTGTGTGCATGATGGGTGACTTTCCCTTGGGTTGCGCTATGCGGTAGTCTCATGCAGGGGGGAGGGGGAAAACCATTCATAATGAATATGTAATGTAATAGTAATGGTGTCATAGTAATGTAATATGGTTATCCAATATTAACGTGACATGATAATGATAGTGCCACAATAACGCGTAATATGGTACTGGATATGTAAATTTGATAAGGTTTTCCATACAAGTTTTACGTTGTGTTAAAAAAAATCAGTGTTATATACATGTATTCCGGTCATGCAGAGGGAGTTAGTGCGCCATGCAGGATTAGGATTAAAGGCATCATGCATGGTGATGGGGAGTGATAGGAGTGACGAATGTCAGAATTTTTCCTTTCACTTCATGTCGACCCAGTTTGGTTTCCTTTATTGCTGCATGACCTGTTTGATCCACTTTGGTTTCCTTTATTGCTGCATGACCTGTTTGATCCACTTTGGTTTCCTTTATTGCTGCATGACCTGTTTGATCCACTTTGGTTTCCTTTATTGCTGCATGACCTGTTTGATCCACTTTGGTTTCCTTTATGGCTGCATGACCTGTTTGATCCACTTTGGTTTCCTTTATGGCTGCATGACCTGTTTGATCCACTTTGGTTTCCTTTATGGCTGCATGACCTGTTTGATCCACTTTGGTTTCCTTTATGGCTGCATGACCTGTTTGATCCACTTTGGTTTCCTTTATGGCTGCATGACCTGTTTGATCCACTTCGGTTTCCTTTATGGCTGCATGACCTGTTTGATCCACTTTGGTTTCCTTTATGGCTGCATGACCTGTTTGATCCACTTCGGTTTCCTTTATGGCTGCATGACCTGTTTGATCCACTTTGGTTTCCTTTATGGCTGCATGACCTGTTTGATCCACTTTGGTTTCCTTTATTGCTGCATGACCTGTTTGATCCACTTTGGTTTCCTTTATTGCTGCATGACCTGTTTGATCCACTTTGGTTTTCCTTTATGGCTGCATGACCTGTTTGATCCACTTTGGTTTCCTTTATGGCTGCATGACCTGTTTGATCCACTTTGGTTTCCTTTATGGCTGCATGACCTGTTTGATCCACTTTGGTTTCCTTTATTGCTGCATGACCTGTTTGATCCACTTTGGTTTCCTTTATGGCTGCATGACCTGTTTGATCCACTTTGGTTTCCTTTATGGCTGCATGACTTGTTTGATCCACTCATATATAGTAATTTCTTCCTGGTATCTTTTACTCTCGTGTTTATTTATCTGTCTGTTTATTTGTGTTTATTTGTTTATGCATTAATCTATTAACTTAGTCATTCAACTTATTCATTCATGTTTTCATCCAGTGATGTACTTATCTGATCATATACTTACTAATTCAGCTATTTATCTACTTATCTTTTTACTTATATGTAAGTGACGCGCCGACCCACTCTGCACCAGCTCGTGATAAACTACTTTGTTTCGGCCTCGTAGATAAAAGAGAAAATGGGGTGTTATGCAGAACGATGAGAACACAGGACATCATGCAGGATGGTGGGCAATGATGACGGTATGCAGAGTAAAGAGGATCAGAGGGGTCACACGCCATGCAGGATAAAAGGGAATAGCGAAGGGCACACAATACGTCATGCATTAAGCAAGGAATGAGGATATCAACTACAGCAAAGAGGATTCAGGGCGTCATGCAAAGTGATGAAGAATGAGAATATCTCACAGAAAGGAGTCTGCAGGGTGATGAATAACGAAAGGATCGAGCAGGGCGGTGTAGAGTCATGCAGTTATGCTAGTTCTGTCGTAGCTCCTCACACCGGATGCCACCTACAAGATCGGATGCCTCTCCATAATTTCCAACACAAGTGGGGAACTCCGCGTGAGTTTATACAAAACAACATTCGTTTATTTCAACTTTTATTTCTAGATCAAAAGTGAAATTTCTGACCCCCCTCCCCCGGTCATGAAAACGATAGGATACAATCAAAACAAGACATGATTTTGTATTATTAACAAAGAGGATGTGAGAGATGTCTTGTTTAGTTTAGCTCAATGGCCTATGGCAGACAAAGCTTCCCCTGATTCTATTTCAAAGTCATTAGTTCTTCGCCTCCTGACTTTTATATAACTCTTTTCAGCCTTGATTAGCAATAATTCTGCCAGCTATGCTTAGAGTGATAATGTCGAGATGAGAGACATATACATCCCGTCACGATAAATCTGTATTTTAACATTGATTATAAAGTATTTTGAAGTCGGTAAGTTTATTT
>NC_051425.1:25043438-25060938 GCF_015228065.2 Penaeus monodon | reverse complement strand
ACAGAAATGATAACTTATCTGAATGGGTATTTGTAGCATAACAATCCCATCATACAAAAAACACATGATGATAGATAAACTTATCTATGTTATGAATAACAAAATATATTGATGTTTGTTCTATTGTCTCGCGCCATGACAAAGGCAAAATATTGATTATTCTAGAAATAAAGTTTTAGAATAAAGGAAAAGCTACAAAATGTATTGTTGTTTCTAAAATATTGAGTTTACACTTTATTGATACCTTATTTTTTAATTATATTTCAAAACTAACTTATATGTACATTACTATTGCAGGGATCTAGAATACAAAGAAGTTAATCCTTCGATTATTTTCCGTAAACATTAAGCAGATAAGATAAGACGTACGTATTCTTCCTTTGAAAAGTGGATAATACAGAATATTTTTGTCTAGAGTGTACCACTTTTAAGCGGTTTTTCATCTACGAGATAATTGTAGCGATGTATTACGCAAGTAAGAACCAAAGAAGAACCATCCGCTCAGTATTGTTGAATTGTGCAAGGTCGGGAATTATTTGTTGAAATTTCCTGGTCCTGGTCTTTAAGGACCCGCAACCAGAAATGAGAAACTGTCATGGGAATCAGTTAGTGTGATGTAATTAGAACGAAGACGTTAGTTAGCTTGTCTTATAATGACAAATAATTGGTAAATGCGAGTGCCTGTCGTGAAATTAGTAGCCGGCAACTCGAGTGCGAGGCGACGGGACGAGCTGTCGGAGTCGCTCAGTCAGCTGATGCCCGGGCGTCAAGGGGGACCTGTGCTCCGTCGCTTCCACCTCTGCTCGCTCTCTCGGTGCTATATGAATCGTTCGAATTTGTGAGGGATTTTTAAAAAGTTTGTCGTTTGCTCGACACCATGAGTGGCTTCGACGAAATTCTGGGAACGGAAATCGAAGTTCGGAAAAGAACTTTAGATCAGCAGTCGCTTGACACAGACAAGGACCTTCCAGATGCCGCGTTAGACCCGGATTTATTCCCCGAATTTAGTAAGCTCCTGGAGGATCACGAGCCAGGGGACGACGACAGCCAGGGATGCCCACTGCCAGGAACGCCGGAGGACGAGTCCCTCATCGACTCGAAGGAGGTAGGAAGGCGAGGCGGAAGCGGCTCTTTGTTGTGACACAGGTGGCGATAGGTCTACGTTGCCCGCCCCTTGGTAGGCCTAGGTGCCTCGTCCCCTAATGGCCCTGGCTGACCTTCACCCCCCCCCCCCCCGTCTGCGACCTTTAATAGGCTCGGGCGCTGAGGTGTCGAGGACGTGGCTGGCGCCTGTGGAGACAGCTGGCCTTCACAGCCACTTGTGCCCTCCTTTTCAACCTGCACGAGGCACTTTTCCTCTTAATTGTCATTTTGAGTGGCCTTCTTAATATATGGTCCATTGCCAGTTGGTAAAAATTACAGAGTTTAAGCATATTTAGTGATTTTTATGTAGTATTGGCCAAGTTCAGAGTTTCATTGTTCAAGCCAACTTGTATGATGACCTTCCCCCTTTGTCTGTCATACGGGTTACATAGGGTTGTGCGGTCACTTGATTGTGGTCTCCTCATCTTTTCCTTTAGATTCAAGGGTTGTTTTACTCGCTTAGCCCAGCATTTCCCCAGAATTTTATTATACCCTCCCCGGCTGTCAGGAACAAGACTGTCGCCTTCCTGTTGTGACAGAATCCAATGTTTGGTTATGATGCAGTAGTTTAATTTCCAATTCGGCAAACAGTATTTATTAACAAGAGCGATGCTTCCTCCCGAGTCAATGTACCAAACTAGATGTGGGAATCTTGTGATCCCTAAATCCAACCAAACCTTTCCTATGTTGTGTTTATTCCCTAGACAGGCAAACCTTCCTTGTTCCCTCCCCCTTTATTAACACTTCGTGCCAACTCGTAGAAAATATGACATTCAGAACTCTGGCGATGTGAGGGTGTTGTGAATTTGGTCTGAGCGGTAATATGCCGCAGATACGTTTGTAATTTTGCAGTAAATATGAGGCTACAGCAACTGTACCTCTGTTGTTTATGACTATAAGATGGCAATGTCCCTTTCTCTCTGTCTGTACATCGCCCTTGTTAACCTGGCAAACCCCCTCTATTCAATAGGCTTGGGGGAAGCATCACAAATTTTATATGTTGTTGATCTCTCCCAAATGTAGAATGTAAATGTAAAGTAGATGACAATTCCAAACTGCTTGATATTGTCTAACCAAGACATTCTAACCCTGAATAAAAAAAGGATGTTGCCATTGTTTATGATCGACTTGTCAGTTCAAGTGTAGTTCTGATTGGTTAGTGTTTATAAACAAAGTGAACGTTCAGTATTTTTTTTCTGTCTGTCCAACAAATGGTTAATTTCCAAATTAGAGCACATCTAGTAAAACCAAAAGATACCAGACCCTTTGTTTATCAGTGGAAGATGAAGGTTGGAGGACCTGTTATGTGTATTATGTACCTACATTTGATGGCTCGTCTAATTCTTATTTTCACCATATTACCATAAGAGTATCAAGTGGATAGAATATATTATTATATAGGTTTTATATCCCAGCCCGACAACTATAGTGCATGCAGCATGCTGTCCGGAGTGGAGGGGGTTAATGGGGGGTAGGAGTTCTTGATTGATCCCCAGGTTTTGTTCTTCCTCTCCCTCTCTGTTCTTTTTTCTTTTCATTGATATGTATGTATTTCATTATACATGTTATTTTGTAGGAGACTTGGAGAGTTGTCTTCTGCAAAAGAAATTTATATTTATTCAGAAAAGATGTGTTGCTAATAAAGGATTGGTCTACTCACGATGTAGATTATCTAGATTTAGACTTGTAAGTCTCAGGAGACCACCTATAGCAATTATGTCAGTGGGCTTCATAGTAATAAGAAATCAATGATAAACGAACGTTTTCAATGTAATTTCTGGCAAGCTAAGAGCATGTAAACCCTACCATTGAATTAGTCAAAGGTCTGTCATGCTAGGACAGACCTAGGCCTGATTGAACTTTGTTGGCCTTGGAGGAAATAGAAATTGCTTGTTTCTTTCATTCTTTTATAATAATTGTATTAAATTTCAGAAGTATCTTGTGTGTTACTCTGATAAACAATATATGGAATTGACATTTTTTAGAATTCCAAGACATCCAGTGCTAATTTTGCCTTTTATGACTTTATTTTCATCATGCATCAGCAATTTATTGGATGTGGAATTGGTACAAGCTATATCTTGCTAGAATATATACGTAGGATGATTGTTTGGATTGGTCAGGACTTTGGAGATGTTTAGGCCACAGCAATTGCTTGTCTGCATCTGTCATTAGGTTTATTTATTCTGTGATTTAATATTCAATTTGTATCATGGATTTTGTTGATGAAATGTGTCTTTGAATATATGAATTCCTTATGTTCATGAATATACAATATTTATGTCAAAAGCTACATTTGCATACAGCAATGCAAAGAAATAACCTTTGTTGCATGCAGTAATGAAGCTCCTGATGTGTATATGAATATGAAAGTTAATCTGTTATCTTTCAATCTGTCTATCTATGTCTGTCTGTTTATCTATCTATTTGACTATATTTATCTATCTATCTTTCTGTCTTTCTATTTATCTACCTTTCCTTCGTTACCTATAATAAGAACGGCAATGAAACCAGGGATATTGTTCAGATTAATCACATTAATTCACAAATTTCTGGATGGTAGAAATATATGTCATTTTCACTTATTTTATTTTACTAACATTGTTTAGTCTATACATAGATGACTCCACAAGAGTTTAGTCAATTATTACTCTTGCCTGATTTCACCTGTTAATCCTTTACCATGATTTTTGGAATTTTTTTTCTTTCCAGTTAGTATTTATTAAAAAATCATGGTAATCTTAATGATAAGTCATAACAGAAAGAAACTTCATATGATAAGCAAATTAATAACATTTATAGATAATCTGAAATTCAAGGAATGGGCATATTAGGCCTATTAATGGACTCCTTGGTGACTAGGCACATGTGGAGCCATCTATGTGTAAACAAAATTTACAAAGCAAAATTACTGTGGGCATTACAATTGCCTAGTGCCACTGGGTTAGAATCAAGCTTTGGAACATCAACAGATTGGTAGGGAGACTTTACTAGCTTAACTTTCCAGAGGAACTGGCTCTCCACCCTCCCCCTACATTGTTCATGCCCCTATGTTAGCCAGCCCCTTCCCTGGTTCTCTTGTGGCACCGTCTTCATCTTGCCAAGGCATTAAAAGTTGTTATCTCTGACCTCTGACCTGCATTGTCCTGGCATCCACAGTGGCAGTGATTGTTCAGTACATATTTCTGTATATGTTGAATGGCAGTGGGTAGATAGTGGGCATATGAAACTGAATGCACTTTATGGAAAATGCCCTATTTCAGATATAGGAAAATTAGGATCTTAATTCTGTAGTAGTTTGTGATAGACTGGTGACATGATACCAGTTTAAGAGGTCCTGAATATATATATTCACCCATATTTATTGTCACATAATACTCTGTTATTTCATTGCTTAGAATAAAATCTTTTGATTAACTCACACTGGCTGGTCCAATTACATGAGTATGCTGGTTATGATCCTCAAGAATACCTAGGAAACACTATTTGATTGGAGTCATTGTTGAATGTAAAGGTAAAACTATAGTCCCCTATCAAAGTCCATGAATCTATTCTTGCTCATTTAAATCCTGTGCCATAGCCTCTTAGTTTATGCTGCTGCAACAAATAGAACTGTCAACTACCTCGGAGATTTATTGTCCATTAAGTCATCAGTACAAGCTGATTATCAGTAGAGAATGTTTCTTTGCCTTTCTTTGTTATAGTGTGGAGTGAAAAGATACAGCATCAGTTCATATCACGTTATGAATGACAAGAATCACCGTAAAATAATTGCTTATCATTTTATCTGATAATATTTGACCTTTCTAGTAATTGCAGTTTGTGTGTATTCAAGACCGTAATTTAAAATATTTGTAATTATGATGTGTATGAGTAGTGCCTGCTTTTGGCAACATGAAAGAATAAATTCTGTCAAGTGTTTTTATCTGGATGAAATGTTTTGCAGAAGTGTATCAGATAATGAACACCTGTAACCTAAACACCTTGCAATAATGCCATTTCGTTCATTGTTGCTCTTTGTTGACATGATCCTTGTATTCTCAAATTATGTTCTGTTCATATTTGCTGGTTAGATTAGTACTGAGACTGTGAGGTAATAAGTAATATATTTTGGTAATGTATTTATACAGCTTATAGCATAGTATATAGCCTGTTTTGCTATTTAATGTCACAAGTATGTTTTAGAAATCAGGCCGTTGAAAATCTTTATCCTTTGACCCTTTGCCCAGAAAGTCAAATAATGTTGTAGTTAAATTTTATATATACACAGTTCATTTTGTAAAATTCCAAAGCTGTTATAGTTTGCTATTGTAACTTGTATTATGACAGTACACACACACACACACACACACACACACACACACACACACACAACACAACACCACACACAACAACACACACACACCCCACACACACACACACACACACACACACCTCTCTCTCTCTCTCTCTACTCCCTTTTCTCTCTTCTCTCTCTCTTTCTCTCTCTCTTTTCCTCTCTCCCCTCTCTCTCCTCTCTCTCTCTTTCCTTTTTCTCTCTTCTCCCCTCTTCCCCCCTCTCTCTTTCCCCTTCTCTCTCTCCCTCCTCTCTCTGTCTCTCTCTCTCTTCTTTCTCTTCTCTCTCTTTTTTTGTTTTCTTCTCTCTCCTTTTTCTTCTTCTCTCTCCTCTCTCCTTCTCTTCTATTTCCTCTTCTCTCTCTCTTTCTCTCTTTTTCTCCTCTCTCTTTCTCTCTCTCTTCTCTTCTTCTCTCTCTCCTCTCTTTTTCTCTCTTTTTCTCTTTCTCCCCTCTCTGTTTTCCTCTTCCCCCTTCCCCCCACCCACCTCTCCCTTTTCTCTTTCCTCCTCTTTTTTTTCCTCCCCTCCTTTCCCCCCCCCTTTTCCCTCTTTTCCCCCTCTTCTCCGGGGCTCTTCCTCTTCTCTCTTTCTTCTTTTTCTCTCCTCCCCCCTCTCTCTTTCCCTTTCCTCTCTTTCTTTCCTTTCTCCTCTTTTCTTTCTCTCTCTCTCTTTCTTTTCTCTCGCTCTCTTTTTCTTCCTCTTTCTCTCTCTCTTTTTTCTCCTCTTTTCTTCTAAATCTCTTTCTCTCTCTCTCTCTCTTCTCCTTCTCTTCCCCCTCTCCCTCCTCTCTCCCTCTTCTCTCTCCTCCCCCTCTCTCTCTCCTCTCCTCTCTCTCTCTCTCTCTCTCTCTCAGATTCTTACACTCAGATGCACCTCTGCTCCACCACCACAACACAAATACAAACTCTCAAACTAAATATAAACACATTCATGCAAACACAAAGATGAATTGAAACACAGTGACAGTGATAGAGAACCTAATAGATTTTCTGTCTAGTCAGGTTTGAAATAGCTGTATTTATTATATTTCCTTGACATGGTCACAGTTTCTCATTTTATCAGATTAACAAACATACATATACATTTATATAGATAACAAATACAAACCTGCATACGCATATGTCTGTCTGTCTGTCTGTGTCAGTATTTGCATGTGCATACAAGGAAAAATCAATTTTGTTAATTTAGTTAGTGGGAAAAAAAAAACTTTCTAAAGCTAATTTACTTACTTCAGGCAAGTGTAAAACAGCTGGTCTGCCTTGAAGTTGTTTTTGCCAGTACGATCCTCGTGTGTTGTCCTTGGAGTCTTGTTGGCTGAATGCTTGTCTGAACTGTCTGGTTGGCTTCTGTTGAGTGATGTGGCTCCTTTTTGACAGGATAGTTACTTATTATGATAAGGTTGAGTCAGCGTATCTTTATCCACTTCTAGCTTTTGTTGTTGGCAGTGTTAGTGTCCTGTAGGTGTTGTTGATCAGGGATCTTTGCTGTGTCCGTAAACTGGACTGTTTAAAGAAATGAATAGAGATGAAACTTTGGTGTATGAGCTTTTCTGCTTTCCTGGTGATTACAGTTTTAGCTAAACCCCTTGACCCAATTCCCCATAAAGTGCGAAGTTCCTCACCAGGCAGAGCCCTCTCCCTTCCTTACCTGACTCATTGACCTTTACCTTTTAACATCCAAATTTAAGGGACATTATCCATTTATGGCATTTTGTTTTTTCTCACTTTATCGAGCTTTCATCAGCTCTATTGTAAGGAAGTATATATGTGTGTATATATACATATATTTAAGTATATATATACATGCGTATATATATATATGTGTGTGTATATATATATATATATATATATAATATATATATTTTATAAAAATAAAAGTTATATAAAATAAAAAAAAAAAAATTTTTTTTTTTTATTATATGTATATATATAATATGTATATATATTATATTTATATTATAATGTAATATATAAAATGTATATATATATATTTTATTTATTTTAAAATTTTATATATATAAGTATATTTAATAATGTATATATTATAGTATTTTATATATATGTATTTAAATATATTAATATATATATATATGTATATTTAAAAATTTTTTTTTTAAAACATATATTTAAAAATTTTATATACATATTAAAATTTTTAATATATATATTTTCTATATATAAAAATAAAATTTAAATACATATATTTAATATAAATATATTATATAATTTATATATATATATATAGTTATTTTATTATACATATATTCTATTTTTATATATATAATTTTCTATAATTATTTTATATTTTAAAATTTTATATATTTTACCTTATTTTTTATATCTATTATAAGCAAATATTATATAAATTATCGCACCCATATTATATATATATATACTATTATATCAAATAAAATTTTAATTATTTACCCAATACATCTATTTTATATTTTTCATCTATTATAAAAGGAAAATAAAATTATTTCTAAAAACATAATTATATATATATATTTTTAATATATATATTATATTTTAAAATATTCCCAATATTTAATATTCCCTATATTTATATTTTATAATATATAATTTATATATTTTCCCAATTTATTACCCCCCCCATTTATTTTATATATAAAAATCTTATATTATTTATATTATTTTATTTTTAATATTTTTTTTATAATATATTTTTTGCTTTTTAAAAATATATATATATATTTCTATCTTAAATATATTTTAAAAAATTTTTATCTAAAACATTTCTTATATAATTTTATTCTTCTCTATTACCCCTTATTTTTCTATTTGTAAATTCTTCAATTCTCTTGTTTATTCTTTTTCTATATGCTTATATAATATTTTTAAAAATATGTTATTATATAAAATTATATGTTTTTTTAAATATAAAACATCTATATATAATATCTTTCCAAATCTTTTATCTTTTCTTTTTTCTTATTCTATTCTTTTTTAATTTATATTTAATTATCTTATAAATTATGTTTTTTATATTTTCTCTTTTCCTACAATCTAAATTTTTTTTACTACTATTTAAAATTCTATATCTCTTTTATATATTTTCATTTAAAATATTATAAAATTTTTATATCTTTTATATATATATTATTATCAAATATATTCTTATATTATATTATTTTCTATATTTATCTATATCTATATATTTAATTCTTTTTTATTTGATTTTAATAAAAATATTTTAAAATACCCTATATTTTTATTATTATATATTATTATTATTTTATGTTTGTTGTTGTATGTATATGTTCTTTGTATCTATTCTGTGTGTGGGGTGTGTGGTGTGTGTGTGTGTGTTGGGGGTGGGGTTTTTGTGTTTGTTTTTGGGTGGTGGAGTCGAGAAGTAAGGAAAGAGTGAGGGGAGAGTGTCCCATGAGTGAGTAACCTATTTGTGTTATATATGTTATTTATATTGTATTATTTGGTCGGGTTTTCTGAATTTTTATCTTTTTTTATACTAATTTCTAATTTTTATATCGGGTTTTTAAATTTTTTTGGTTTATATATTTTATAGGGATATTTATTATTATATTATATTTTTTTATATATTTTTATAAATGTATATATTTTTATATATTTATATAAAATTTTTATCTTTTGGTTTGTATCTTTTTTTTTATATTATTTTTTTTTGTATATGTAATATATTTTTCCCCAGTGTATATTTGTATTATATATTTTTACCCTTTATATTATTTTTAGTTATTATATATATTATCTTATATGTTTAATTATTATTTTTATTTTTTTTTTTTTATTTTTATTTTATTTTTTTTCTTTTTTTTTAATTTTTTTATTTTTTTTTTTTTTTTTTTTATATTATCTTATCTTTAATTTATATTTTATTTTATATATATTTTATTATTATTTTGTTATTATATTTTTATTTCGTTTTGTGATTTTATTTGTTTTTTTTTTTTTTTTCTTCAAAATATGTTTTTGTGTATTTTTCTATTTTTTATTATTATTTTTTTCTTTATTTTTTTCTCTATTGGTTATCGGGTTTGTTATGGGTTTTGGGTTTGTCTAGGGGTTATTATGTTTTGGTTAGGGGTTTATTTTGTTATTTTAAGGCTATTTGTTATGTTTGGGTTTTTATATTTTATGGGTATTTTGGGTATAGGGTTTGGGGTTAAAAATATGTATTATTATATTATATTATATTTATTATTTATTTATATATATTCCACATAACACCTTACTACCCCCCCTACATCCAAACCCCCCTCCCATCCCTTTCCCATTTTATTCCTTTTTTATGTAACCCCCACCCCCCACAACCCCCCCACCCCCCAACAAACCCCCACACACACCCCCCACCCCCCACACACCCCACCCCCAAACCCAAAAACCCCCCAAACCCCCCAAAAAACCACACACACCCCACACCCCACCCCCACAACACCCAAAAACACACACACCACCACAACAAAAAACCCCACACACACACCACCCCACACAAAACACACCACCACACAAACACACCCCCCCACACACACACCACCCACCCCCACACACCAACACAAAACCACAACAACCACCCCACACCCAACCTCCTCCCCTCCTCTCCCCCTCTCTCATCTCTCCCCTCCCCTCTCTCCCCTTTTCCCTCTCCCCTTCCCCTCTCTCCTTTTCTTTCTCCTCCCCTCCCCCTCTCTCTTTTTTTTTTCTTTCTTTTCTTTTTCTTTTTTTTTCCCTTTTTTTTTTTTTTTTTCTTTTTTTTCTTTCTTTTTCCTCTCTCTCTCCTCCTCTCTCTCCTCTCTCCTCTCTCTCCTCTCTCTCTCTCTCTCCTCCCCTCCTCCCCTCTCTCTCTCTCCCCTTTTTTCTCTCTTTTCTCCCCTTTATTTTCTCTCTCTTTCTCTCCTCTCTTCCTTCCTCCCCTCCTCTTTTTTTCTCTCTCCCCTCTCTTTTTTTTCTCTCTCTCTCTCTCTCATTCTCTCTCTCTCCTCTCTCATCGCTCTCTCCTCCCCTCCTCTCTCCTCCCCCTCTCTTTTCTCCCCTTTTTTCTCTCCTCTCTTTTTTCTCTCTCTTTTTAATTTCTTTTTTCCCCTTTTTTTTTTCTCTCCTCTCTCCCCTTTTTTTTTATTTCTCTTTCTCTCTCTCTCTCTTTTATTTCTCTCTTTCTCTTCCTCTTTTTTTCTTACTCTCTCTCTCTCTCCCCTTTTTATTTCTCTCCCCCCCCTCTCTCTCTTTATTTCTCTCTCTCCCCCCCTCTCTTTATTTCTCTCCCCGCTCTCTTTGTTTTCTCTCCTCTTTTTAAAATTTTCCCCTCTCTCTTTTTTTTCTCTCTTCTTTTTTTTTCCCCTCTCTCTCTCTCCCCTTTATTTTTTTTCTCTTTTTCCCCTCCCTCTCCCTCTCTCCTCCCTTTTCCCCTCTCTCCCTCTCTCCCCCCTCCCCCCCCCCCCCTCTCCCCTCCCCCCCCTCTCTCTCTCTCCCCCCCCTCTCTCTCCCCCCCCTCTCTCTTTTCCTCTTCTCCCCCTCCCCCTCCTCTCTCTCCCCTCCCCCCTCCCTCTCACCCCTTCTCTCCCCCCTTTTCCTTTTTGTCCCCCTCTCTCTCTCTCTCCCCTTTTTTTTCTCTTCTCCCTCTTTTATCCCCCTTTTCTCTCCCCCTCCCCTCTCTCCCCTCTCTCTCTCTCCTCTCTTTATCTCTCTCTCTCCCCCTTTTCCTCCTCTCTCTCTCTCTCTCTCTCTCCCCTTTTTGTCTCTCTCTCTTTTCTCTCTTTTTTGGGTCTCCCCTCTCTCCCCTCTCCCCGGCTTCCTCCTTCTCTCCCTCTCTCTCCCTCCTTTTCCCCCTTTCCCTCTCCCCTCTTCTTTTCTCTTTGTCTTTTTCCTCTCTCTATTTCCCCTTTCTCTCTCTCTTTTTTCTCTCTTTCTTTTTCCTCTTTTTCTCTTTCCTCTCTCTCCCCCTCTTTCTCTCCCCTCTTTCTCTCCTCTCTCTCCCCTCCCCTCCCCCTCTCTCCCCCTCTCTCTCTCTCTCCCCTCTCTCTCTCTCTCTCTTTTTCTCCCTCTCTCTCTCTTTTTCTCTCTCTCTCTCCTTTTTTTTTCTCTCTTCCCCCCCCCTTCTTTCCGTTTCTCTCCCTCCCTCTTTTTCTCTCTCTCTCTTTTCTCTCTCCTCTCTCCCCCTCTTTTCTCTTTCCTCTCTCCTTTTCTCTTCCTCTCTTTCTCTCCCCTCTTTTTTCCCCTCTCTTCTCTTTTCTCCTTCCGTCTCTCTCTCTCCCCTCCCCCTCTCTTTCCCCCTCCCTTTTCTCTCTCTTTTCCCCCTTCTCCCTCTCTTTCTTTTTTCTCTCTCCCCTTCTTTCTCTCTCTCTCCCCTTCTTTCTTTTCCTCCCCTCCCCTCTCTCCTCCCCCTTCTCCCCTCCCTCTTCTCTCCCCCTCTCTTTTGCCCTCTCTCTCTCTTTGTCTCTCCCCTCTCCCTCTCCCTCTCCCCTTTGTCCCCCCTCTCCCCTCTCTTTTTTGGTCTCCCCTCTCCTTTTTTCCCCCCCCTCTCTCCCCCCCTCTCTCTCCCTCTCTCTCCCTCTCTCTCCCTCTCTCTCCCTCCCTCTCTCTCTCTCTTTGCCCCTCCCCTCTCTCCTTTTTTTTGGTCCCCCCTTCTCTCTCTCTTTTGGGTCCCCCCTCTCTCTCTCTCTCTTTGCCCTCCCTCCCCTCTCCTCTCTTTGCTCCCTTTTCTCTCTCTCATCTCCCCTCTCTTTTTTCTCTCCCCTCTCCTCCTCTCTCTCTCTCTCTCTCTCTCTTTGTTTTCTTTTCCTCTCTCTCTTTTTGGGCCCTCTTTTCTCTCTCCCCTCTCTCTTTTTCTTCCCCTCTCTCTCTCTCTCTCTCCCCTCTCTCTCTCCCCCCTCTCTTTCTCCTTTCTTCTCTTTTGCCCCCTCCCTCTCTTTCTCTCTCTCTCCTCCTCTTTGTCTCTCTCTCTCTCTTTGTCTCTCCTCCTCCCGCCCTTTCTCTTCTCTCCTCTCTCTCCCCGTCTCTCCTTTTCTTTCTTTGTCCCTTTTCTTCTCTCTCTCTCTCTTTTGTCCCTCTTTTCTCTCTCCTCTCCCCTCTTTTTGTCCTCTCTCTCTCTCTCCCCCTCTTCCTTTCTCTCTCCCCTCTCTTTTTTTTCTCTCTCTTTTTCCCTCTTTGTCTCCCCCTCCTCTTTTTCTTTTTGCCCTCCCCCCTCTCCTCTCTCTTTGTCCCTTCTCTCTCTCTCTCTCTTTGTCTTTTCTTCTCTCTCCCCCTTTTTGGGGCCTCCCCTCTCTCTCTTTTTTTGGTCCTCTCTCTCCTCTCCCCCCTCCCTCCTCTTTTTTGTCTCCCCTCTCTCTCTTTTTCCCCTCTTCCTCTCCCTCCCTCTTTTCCCCTCTCTCTCCTCTTTTCCTCTCTCTCTCTTCTCTTTCTCTCGCTCTCGCTCTCGCTCTCGCTCCCCTCCCCCTCTTTTCGCTCTCTCTCCCCCCCTTCGCTCTCTCTCCCCTCTCCTCTCTCTCGCTCGCTTCTCTCCCCGCTCGCTCTTTTTCCGCTCTTTTCTCCCCTCTTCCTTCTCCCCCTCTCTCTCTCTTTTCCCCCCCTCTCTCCCCTCCCCTCTCTCTCTCTTCCTCCCCTCCTCTCTCTTTTCTCCCCCTCTCTCCCCCTCTCCCCCCCTCTCCCCTCTCCTCTCTCTCCTCTCTCTCTCTTTTCCTCTCTCTCTCCCCCCTTCCCTCTCTCTCTCTCTCTCTCCCTCCCTCTCTCCCCTCTCCCTCTTTTCTCTCCTCTCCCCCCTCTGTCTCTCTCCCTTTCAAATTCCCTCCCCTCTTTTTCTTTTTTTTTCCTTTCCCTTACACTAAATTTAGTTTTTTACTGTTACGGGTTAACTTTGTTTCTATTTTTCCTCACCTTTCCCCCCCCGGGTCTGAAAACCTCGTTTCTCATCGCGAAATTGGGCTGCTGCGGGGCCCTGCTGTTTGCTGCTGCTCCCCCACTTTTTTTTTACCCCCTTCCTATTCGTAGTAAAAAAACCCAAATTTGGAGCAAGAACAGGGGGTTTCTTGGGGGTTTAATTAATAGTGCAGGAGCCCCGGGGAGGTAGGCCATTATTTTGATTAATTTTAATGGTGTTTCCATCCCAGGTAATTGCTGGGGCCCATTTTTGGGGTATCTTCTTTTTTTAAAGTAGGGGTTTCGGGGGTTCTTTTGCATTTCTTGTCGAAAGTCGGAGGTTTTAATCAATGAAGTCTGTAGAAGCGGTAGATGACTGCGTTGTATGTATTTTTTTAATGGAATAAATTTTTAATTATTTTAATTTTTTGACGGGGTAAATTTTGGGGTGGTTTTTTTATTTTTTTAATGGATTTTAAATTGTGTTTTTTCCTGCTCTTTTTGATATCAGCCCCCATTTTTTTTCCTTTTAAAAGAAAAAGGGTAGAAACTGACTGTATACCC
This sequence comes from Penaeus monodon, assembly GCF_015228065.2. Classification (NCBI taxonomy): domain Eukaryota; kingdom Metazoa; phylum Arthropoda; class Malacostraca; order Decapoda; family Penaeidae; genus Penaeus; species Penaeus monodon. Next base: position 25,047,045 of record NC_051425.1, on the reverse strand, counting down.
ATTGTAAGTTCCCTAGCATAACATGTTGCCATCTTCTTCAGGTAAAACTTGAAAATATACAAAGGTAAATATTTGAATGCTTTTCAGCGATGTAATTTGTCTTGTTACTTTCAGGGGATTGAACACTAAAACCTTTTTTTTCCCTTTTACTCTTTCAGGATGAAGAATTGCGTCACAGAGTAGTCAATCACGAACCTCACGATGACGATCTTGCACTCAGTTCCATGGCCCAGAGTGCCTTCGAGACTGCGGAGGAGTTAGTGCACAAGGTCTGGGAAGAAGTTTCGAGTTGGAAGACACAACCTTTCTCAAAGCTGCCCAAGTGGCTCCAAGACAACGATTTTCTTCATCACTGGCACAGGTAAGATCAGACAGGTGTTTTGAGGGAGGGGACGGAAGTAGCCAGGGTGGAGTTGGAACCCCTGTGAGGACGACGAAGGTGGGATTGATAGGTGGATCTGCTTGTGTTGGTTGTAGAGGGAGTGGGTGATATGACTTGCGTAAAGGCAGACAAATTCATTACTTAAAGATACAGCTTCATATTCAGGGAGAGGGAGAGAGAGACAGACAGACATGACTGACTGACTGACTGACTGACTGACTGACTGACTGACTGACTGACTGACTGACTGACTGACTGACTGACTGACTGACAGACAGACAGAGACATAGAGAGAGAGAGAGAGAGAGAGAGAGACATAGAGAGAGAGAGAGAGAGAGAGAGAGAGAGAGAGAGAGAGAGAGACAGAGAGCGAGAGAGAGAGAGAGAGAGAGACATACAGAGAGAGAGAGAGAGAGAGAGACATACAGAGAGAAAGAGAGAGAGACATACAGAGAGAAAGAGAGAGAGACATACAGAGAGAAAGAGAGAGAGACATAGATGAGAGCGAGAGAGAGGAGAAGAGGAGGAGAAGAGAGAGAGAGAGGGGGGGGGGAGGTAACAGTAAGCATACAACTTTAATAGACTTAAACAGACATAAAAAAAAATAGAATAAAAGAACATGGTGTGGGAGTAGAGAAAACAAGAGAGTTAGAGAGGGGGATGCCATGTGGCCGAAGGGGAGAAGCTGTAAAAATTTGTTTATATCTGCCATGTGGTGTTAGGAATTTCACTGCATGATCTGGCATCACTTAGAATTATTGCGAGTTTATTTTATAGTTTTTGAATTGGAGACACTATTAACCTACTGGTTATTTTTATATGGCTCTTGTATCGTAGCATAACAACATAAACAAAACGATAACAACTGATATGCTGTGCTTGGAATGATTAGGATCTGCACTCCTGTAAGAGCATAACCTTGGCTCCACAAAGGTTTAACAGAGAACTCCTTTTAGGTTAATATTAGGAAAATGCTTTTAGGTAATGTGTTTATTCATACCCCAAGGCTAGGCATTGCTTGTTTTTCTGTTGAACGTGTCCTTGGGTTTCCCTAAAGATTCCAACAGTAACTTTAGGAAACTACAGCCTAAGTTCTTCTCCATTTACATGTGTTCCATTATAATGATTATTCTTTACGCTCTTTTGTTGTTGTTGGTGTTGTTTCTTAGCATTTTATCTTTCGTTGTAAATTGTGGCATTTTGGTTTATTGAATGATCAAACTAATCCAGTCTAGGAATATAATATGAGATATCGTATTAGTGTGGAGAAAAAAAAGCAAAAAGAATGTTAAGATTTTTATTCGAAGGAAGTCGTCAGGAAGTAGTCTTACGCAGGGTTTTTACTCGGAAACGTAGACAATAGGAATCCCACTTCCTGCTGCAGGTGTCCTTTCAAAATGTGTTTGTCTTCTCCTCTATTCCAGGCCTCCACTCCCCTCGTTCGCTGCCTGCTTCAAATCTATATTTAGGATCCACACTGAAACGGGAAATATTTGGACACATCTTCTAGGTAAGTGAGGAATATTTTCCACGCGGCTATTGTGTTGATTTGAGGTCGAGAGTGGTTTTGAAGGCCCGTGCAGATGGGTGCGAGTTATGTTTTTTGTCAGCGCAGGTCACGTGATACGTTGCTGTGTTTGCACTTTCACTGATAACTGAGAGTAGTCACTTATCAGTCGGAGAGCGCTGGTGTAAAAAATAAATACGTGGGAATAAATTTTCGGTGTCGACAGTGTGGGAGATTAATTCTCCAGCTTCACTCTGCTTCGTAAATGCAATACCCGGCATGGCGTGACATGGAGTAGAATGACTTGTACTTTCTCAACGATTTTCGATGGCCTGTCTTTCATATTACAAACCCTTAAATTATTTTGTATGTATGTGATGGCCCTGACGTCTTGTAGGGTTACAGGCTGTACATAATTGATGGTTTAGACGATCTCTTAGTAACAGCGTTCGTGTTTGGTCTTATGCGGGTTTTGTGTGCGCGTGCCGTGTGCTGTGGGGGACCCTTACGTACAGTTGGTTCTGTGAACCTACTCGCGTTTTTCAAGAAACAGCAGAGAAAAATGGCTCATTGCTGCCGTCGCGTGATAGATGCCACGCTTTTAGCCTTTCGTAATTGTTTTCGGAAATTTGGCGAGTAAGAAGTGTAAAGTAAATCGCACGGGCGTTGGACTGGCAGCGCGAGCGTGTGATTGTCAGTGGAATGGACACGCAAGGACGGAGCACCAGCGAGCCCGCTGTTTTATGTCCGCTCCGCGCGTGTACATGGGAATGTCGAGAGGAATATTAAAACTGAGCTAGAGTAGTATAACTGGGGCTAAATGCCGCTAATTGGCTTGCAAATACTGTGACGAAAGTAAAGTACGTAGCCGATGTCCAATTATTATAAGTCCCGGCACCTGCTCAAGCTCCTGGGTAGAACTCCAAAGACAAGCCAGCTTTTTGTATGCAACGGAACGCAGCCGCTGCATGCATTCTGTCATGTTCTAGTCTGGGGACCTCCCGAACGGATGAATAGTAACTGCTACTTTCAAAAGTTTGGGGGTGGTATTGTGCGTGTTTTGCTATATATTTATTTTTTTTTTCAGTATCATTATTTTTTTGTTATTATCTTTTTTGTCTGCGAGCTGTGGCTACTGTATTCGTTTTGAATAATGGATTGTATATTCTTACACTAATTACTTAACATGCGTGGCGGCCCCGCTGGAGTAATTGCGTAACTGTGTCATGGCGACCGCATGGCCCTCGTATGGCAATTTTACCTGCTCATCAGTGACGCCCCGAAGGCCGCGAGGTTACAAATGTGTGTAAAGTCTGACGCAGTTTCACACATTTTCTTTTAACATCGCATCGCCCAGTCCCCGTGTTTTTGGGAGAGTCTCTTCTCTAGGCTTTAGCGTGGGCGTGTTGGGTCACTTGGCAACCGGGGCGGAGTGCGATTGACATTCGCGAGAGCAACAGGTCGAGGGGCAGTCAGTCATCCGCAGGAGGGGGGGGGGCTTCCGCTGGGGCTGTGCGCGAGGGGATTTGCGGAACGGGATTGTTTGCGGTTACCTCGGCGACGAAGCGGAGGGAGGGTGAGGGAGGCGAAGCGGAGGGAGGGTGAGGTAGGCGAAGCGGAGGGGGGGTGAGGTAGGGCGAAGGCGGGAGTGAGGGTGAGGGAGGCGAAGCGGATGGGGGGTGAGGGAGCGAGGCGGAGGGGGGGGTGAGGGAGGCGAA
>NC_051425.1:25035938-25040938 GCF_015228065.2 Penaeus monodon | reverse complement strand
CTCTCACTCTCCCTCCCTCCCTCTTTCCGTCTCTCCTTCACGTCTTCCGGTCCGTCCCCTGCTTCGCCTCTTCCACACTCGCGTGAAGGCCATGCGTGTTTATTTTCCTCTGGTTGTTTTGTCTCCGAGAGAAAATAGTTCCCACGAAAACGAGAACGAAGAGGAGAACAGGATGGGCTAAGCGAGTTCTTTTGTTGGTATTTCTCTCATTCTCATCTGACTCTTTCTTTCTCTTTCTCTCACTCTCACTTTCACTTTCACATCCTCTCCCTCTCTCTCTCTTCTTCTCTCCTCTCTCTCTCTTCTCTCTCTCTCTCTCCTCTCATCTCTCTCAATCGGTCTCCTCTACTACTCTCTCTCTCTCTCTCTCTAATCTGTTTTCTAGCGCCGCCGAGAGAAGGCGATCGTAGCGGGTTTTAACCGGCGTAAGATAATGACAAGTCGCCGCGAAGGTTATTTTACGAAACCGCCAAACTCCTGATCATCATCTATCTCGGGGAGGAAAAAAATAATGGGTAGCTGCTTTCTAGATTTGGTAGTGGAAACGCTGCTGGAATTGGGCCATGGCTTAAACATTTGTACGTATGCGTTGGAGAGAGTGAGAGAGAGAGAGAGATTTAGGTCCAGATCTTCAATGTAAGGAAAGCGGAAATGAGCAGGGAAGAGTTTCGTTATAAGATCCATGACATTTGTTCGTTTCATTCGGAGTAAGGTCGTCTTAAGTTGGGTCAGAATAATTGCGCAGTGAGTACAAAAACGGCGCTGGCCATGCGAAGTTGTGCGGCAGTAATAGGGTATAATCAAGAAAAGGCTGGCTAGGTCTGAGGGCATAATATATTTTGTTTGTTCGAGAGATTTAAAGTGGGTTGTCTTGGATTGCGATGTAAGCACAGTGATGAATGGGAAGTAAAAAGCATAGTGAGAGACGTATGTTGTGGCGGAGCGTCAGCAATTCGATACTGCGTACAGTCTTGCGAGCAGACGGCAGAGCTACCGCCGCCGGAGAGAGACGGAAGTAGCAGCTCACCTTCCCCGCTCCGCTCTCCTCACAAGGCCAGCTCTATTTTGTGCTTTCTCGTCCGTGGGAGGCGTGTGCGCAATGCCAAGCTTCCTGGCACTCGATCAGTCATGGAGCAGTGACGAGCTCCTTCAGCCTCTTAAAGCGGCCCATGATGACGGCGTAGCCAGGTGCATGTAGGGCGAGGCGCCTCACGGGGACGGGGTCGAGAAAGTACCGTGACAGAGCCGACCCTGCTGCAAAGACGGCCGGGAATTCGACACCGAAAGCCAAGGCGCGGGGGTGGAAGCGGAACCGAGGGGGCCCGTGTGTCGCCTTTGGGATGGGACCTGTTGTCCAGCCACACGCCTCACACGCCGCCCCGTTGACCATGAAGCAAGGGCTGGCCGCCTTGCCTTCGCCTACGGAGCCCCGGGTCCCCCACGCGGAAAACCAGCGAGTTTTGGACAGTTCTCAAGCTCCTCGTGTGGGGTTGTTTACAGAAACTTTTCTCACACAGATTGTTTTTTGGGGAAAAAAAAGTGGCTTGGTCCACAACCTCAAACGCAGATTGCTGTGTGCGTAGTTGACACGTTGGATGCCGTCGTGATTCTCATATTTCTCTCTCGCTCTCCTTCTCATCGGGAACTCTCTCTCTCTCTTCTCATCAGGTCTCTCTCATCTCTCTCGTCTCCTCTCTCCTCTCTCTCTCATCATTCTCTCTTCTCTTTTCTTCTCTCCCTCTCTCCCTCTCCTGCTCTCTCTTCCTCTCCCTCTCTCTCTCTCTCTCCCTCTCTCTCTCTTCCTCTCCCTCTCTCTCTCTCTCTCTTCCTCTTCCTCTATCTCTCTCTTCCCTCTTCCTCTTCTCTCTCTCTCTCTCTCTCTTCTCTCTCTCTCAACTCTCTCTCATCTCTCTCTCGCTCTCGTCTCTCCTCTCTCTCTCTCTCAATCTCTGGTCTTCTCTTCTCTCTCTTCTCTCTCTTCTCTCTCATCCCTTCTCTCTCTCTCTCTTCCTCCTCCCTCTCTCTCTCTACTCTCTCATTCTCTCAGGGCTCTCTCTCTCTCTCATCTCTCTCTCCGTCTCTCTCTCCTCATCTCTCTCGTCTCTCTCTCTCGTCTTCTCTCTCTTCCTCTCTCTCCTCTCTCTCTCTCTCTCTCTCTCTCTCCCCGCTCCTCTCCCTCTCCCTCTCCTCTCTCTCTTCCTCTCTCTCTCTCTCTTTCTCTCTCTCTTCCTCTCCCTCTCTCTCTCTTCTCAATCTCTCTCTCTCTCTTCTCTCTCTCTCTCTCTTCCTCTTCCTCTTCCCCGCTTCCTCTCCTCTCCCTCTCCCTCTAGCTCTCTCTCTCTCTCCTCTCCCGAGCTCTCTCTCTCTCCTCTCCCCCTCCCTTTCCTCTCCTCTCTCCCTCCCTCCCTCCCTCCCTTTCTCTCTCTCCCTTCCCCCCTCCCTCCTCCCCCACTCCCTCCTCTCCTCTCGCCCTCCCTCTCCTCCCTCTCCTCTCTCATCCTCTCTCCCTCCCTCCCTCTCCTCTCTCCTCCCTCTCCTCTCTCCTCTCTCCTATCTCCCGCCCTCTCCTCTCTCCCTCCCTCTCCTTCTCTCCCTCCCTCTCCTTCTCTCCCTCTCCTCCTCTCCCTCCCATCCCATCCCTATCTACCCCAAGGCCGAGCTCCATCCAACCCTAACTTATCCACTCCCCTTTCTCTCGAGCGGTTGTTTGTAATGTTTTTAAGTAAGGCTCTTTCAGATACTGTTACAATTACAAAAACTAAGCTAGGGAATTGTAGGCCACCATGTTGAGATGACGTCTGTTTTGTTTAATTACTTGTTTGTCTGATGCTTTCATATATTGTGAAGGAGGTTGGTTTTGCTGTTAGAGGTGTTGTAAACAAACATATATAGAAATTAGTCTAGCTGAAGTACTGCAGCATGTGAAATGCAGGTCAGATCTAAAAACAGCAAGAGGAAAGGATGGAGAGGTTGGGAAAGCATAGACGATACGGACAAAGTATTGCGTAGCTTACAGGAGATTGCGTAATGCGCCACAGTGAAGCAGCTGACGCCACAACGTCGTAAGCCTCTGGTCTTGGCCCGTGGCGACTCTCGGCTCGATAGCGGGCACTTCCTGCCTTTCGGGTTGTCTGGGGAACTTTTTTGAGCACGAGAGATATGTGGGTCGTGCCACAGGTCGTCGGCATGACGCCAGAGTTGGGGTGCAGTTGCACCGACCTGGTCACTGGTCATTGCACTCTGTATTTCGTTCTTCGTGCGACTGTACTTCCCTAAGACTAGCTCTATCCTTAAACAAACCGCAGTTAAAGCATCGGGGGTATAGAGTAATTTATACTGTTCCGTACGAATTCCAGAGTTAATTTCAGATTGTGTCTTGTCGGATTACTTCCGCACTACTACTAGGCGTTTTTGAAACGATGACATCCTTAACATTGGAGTCAGGCAGAAGAAAAGTAGAACGTCCGTGTAGGTGGAGTGCTAGATCGTGACTGGCAGTTTATCAGGCAGTACCTCCGAGCGAAGTGGGAGACCGACGGCTTCGAAATGCCTTGCTGTCGATTCGTGAAGACAAGACGTTTCTTTAGGACAGGAATGCGGGAGGAAGATCGAAAATGGAGTACCAAATACAAAGTTATGAAGGCTTGCTTTAACGGCATCTAGCTGAATGAAAAAGATGCGCTTCTTTTTGATAAATGACCTGGTCTTGAGAAGCGTCTTCTTGGACCTTTTGTGAAGACTGGGAGGTAGGGGGATTTTATCACTACCTGCCCATGACCTCGAGTTGGAACAGTCCCTATGACCTTCCTCCGTGCCCGGACGAACCCTCGCGTTCACTTGGTGTATATACAAGATACACTTTCCCCATCTGTTCCTGGGCTAACAACACAGACGTATATGTTTAAGATGACGTGCTGACAAAAGACAGAACAAAGGCTCGTGTTGCATTGTCCTCGGCTGTGTTTCGCCTCCCGTCAGCATTGTCCCTCTTGTGCCATCGCCGATTCTCCAAGAAACGGAATCTTTACTCTTGTGGTAACTGCATACAGCTCTCTCACACTCCCTAAGAAACTTTCTTTTTCCTTTTCTCTCCTCTCCACTCCTCTTCTTTGCTTTCTTCTCTTTGAGATCTGTCTTTGTTTTGTTTTTTTAAGATCACATTTTCCCTGAGTGTGATCCTTAGGGTTGCTTGTCTACTTCAAATGAGTTGTTTATGACGTTTATGCCATGATTCCCGACTGACAGAGAATGCACTTAGATGCACCCGAAAGGACTCGTTGTCTTCGACCTCCCCCCCCTCATCCTACTCCATGTCTCTACGTAATGTACCTTCATGAGCTTCCCGTCTCGTTCCGATCATCCGTCGTTTAACTGGCGCTCTGTTGTCAAGCGAGTGTAATTGGATGTGGTTAATGCCAGCATTGATTATTCGGGATTGTTTAGGTCCCACATCCGGTTGTTGTCACGGTGTGTTGGAGAGACTGTTGTCAAGGGGATACTTTTGTTGGCTGATTGGAATCGGTGTATGCACGTTTATCTACCACGTGTGTTGTGTGTGTGCGTGCGCGTCTTGTTTCTGCTGTGAAGTTATGCTCGACCGTTTCTAGTTAGTGAAGTCAGAATATTTTCGTTGAATTTGTTGTGATGTGACTGACCAGTTGCATATTCATTGCCATTATATTAGAAGTGCTTTTTCGTACTCTGGAAAGCGATTGCTCTGTCTCGCAGGGGTATTGCTGTCAGGATACAACATGCGTCGGAGTAAGAGGGTAGAAAGGTGATATGTTGGCAGGATGCTTAATTAGTAGCTTTGATTACGGTGCCTCAGCAAGTCCTCCGTACTATGATTTCTCGCTGGTATGGATAACAAAGGACGCTATTTCGTATGACAAGCAAGTTCTGTCTATCCATAAGCTTTGTTTCATTGTAGTTATGATTGCATTGCGCAAGTTACGAATCTCTTGTTTTGGCACAACTAGGGACGATGTAAGCACAAATTA
>NC_051425.1:25023438-25028438 GCF_015228065.2 Penaeus monodon | reverse complement strand
AAATGTGGATATCACAATTATGATTTTCATTTATAGTATTAAGAACTTTATCTCTGTCAGACAATGATAGTTTTCTCTCATTTTATTTCCAGCCGACAATGATAGTTTTCTCTCATTTTATTTCCAGCCGACAATGATAGTTTTCTCTCATTTTATTTCCAGCCGTGTTCTTGACATTTGGTTTGTCAGGAATCATCCCAGCTGTGCACTACACTCTGATTGAAGGATTTGACTATGCCATCACACGTGCTTCCTTAGGCTGGCTTATTCTTATGGGGGCATTGTATGTCTTGGGTGCACTGCTTTATGCTGTACGTGTTCCTGAAAGATTCTTCCCAGGCAAATGTGATCTATGGGTGAGTATCCACATGTGTTACTTAAAATACATAATTTGACTAAACAAGAAGTAAAAACTACTACACTATCAGTGCACGAGATTTGGTTAATTTGTTTCTCGGATCTAGGGAAGGAGTCACAGCTAGCGAACAGTGAAATCAGCTTGGAAAGGGTTTAACTTACGGGCATCAGGGATAGCATGTATGTATGTATAGGTCATATCAGGTGTGATTTTTGTTTGTGTTGTGTTTACACATAGATTAGTCACTAAGGACTCAATTACTAGGCCTACATACCTCACCTGTTCCCCATTTTCCTTGAATTTTGGGACTTTCATAAATTTATTTATTTACTTTTTATGTTTTTTATTGTATAGCTATTAGTACTGTCATTATGAGTTAAGACTCCTAATGTCACTAATGGTAATAACTTTTTTTTTTTAAGTGCCCTGTCCCACAAGGACGTTAGCGATCATGGATATCCATGATTTTCTTGGCAATTTAGAGTGGTGGTTTGCCGTTGCCTTCCACCCTGTGTTTTATCGAGTCACCATCTCTTTTTATCCGGGTCTGAGACCAGCACTGACTTGGGCTAGCTTGCTTACACACACACACACACACACACACACACACACACACACACACACACACACACACACACACACACACACACACACACACACACACACACACACACACACACACACACACACACACACACACACACACACACACACACACACACACACACACACACATTTATGCCTATATGTATATTGTCTGTATGTTTATATGTATGTGTTTTTTACATTTATACCATTCAGTAATGCCTTCGATTCTTTTTACAGTTCCAGAGTCACCAAATCTTCCACATTCTGGTGATTGCTGCAGCATTCGTCCATTATCATGGAATATCCGAGATGGCCATGTACCGCCTTACACACGGGGATTGTACAGCAGAAAATCTGGCAGCGATCGAAGCGCAGGACATCCTTTAGGATTTATGAAATGTTAGTCAAATATGCGAGTGTGAAAGAATCTTTTTCGTTCTTTGATAATTAGGAAATTGTCTTGATTATAAACCTTATTTTATATTTTTATTTATTTTAATACAGGTTTTTTATTTTTTTTTTTATTCTTTGTTGCCATTTAGTGAATGTATGTGAACTGTGGCAAATTTGCAGGCATCAGGTTGGACATTTAAGGAGGCCAGTGTTAGTGTTAAAATATTTTAGTGTCTGCTAAGATTATCACAAACTAGGCAATCTGCTAAAATGTGCAAGTTGTAATTTTTAAAGTGGCATTTTTTTGTGACAATCTTTAAGGTATGTTAGATACATGGACTTTAAAGACGTTCGACAAAATCATGTTTTGGTGTTATAATTTGTGTCATGCAATCTTATTTCCTAGAAAATGTGATTGGAAAAATGAAAGGAAAAGAAGAAATATTTTGCAGAAAATTATAATTATTTACTTTTTGTTGATTGTGTTATGTTGATATTTAGCATTTTGTAGAAGGAAGTGTATATTTTAATGAAAGAGCCTATCATTTTTGTGTTTAATTTTTACTTTAAAACATGGAAACCTTAAAAAAGATAACTTGTTTGAACCCCATACTTTTTCAAATACAAAGAAATGGAAATCTAATGAAGGATCAATCAAAGAAGAAATTCAGAGAGCAAGTGTGTTAAATATTGAATTAGTTTTTGAATGCCATCAATACCTTGTTATATGAGGGAAAGGTTAATAGCAGTTTTCAAAGCATGTGGACATATATATATTTTTTTCTTTGTCTTCCTTTTTTTCCCTTCCTTTTTTCTTTTTCTTTTCCCTTAAGACATTTAGAAGGGCTTTCATTTATTTGAGAATGGAGGTTAAATTGGTTGCCGAATGAAACAGAAGGCGAATGAGGAGGATTTCATCATTCCATAAGCTGGATTTTCCTTTGATTACACATGCTTAGAATCAAGGAAGTACAGTGCTCTTTTCAGTGAAAAATGGTTGCCATTTGGTTTTGCGAAATGAATGTTTTATATATATTTATTTTTTATTTGACTCGAAGTTTCCCTGCAGTTGTCTTGAAGTTTGTTATTTTTGTAATTATAAGACTGGTGCAGAAACTTGAGGGGGCATTTTCCATTTCAAGATCCGATACATATTTTATTGTTGGGTTTTACAGTTTCAGCACAATTAAGTTACTGAGGTTAAGTGATATTTATATATCAGAAGTACTCGGTACTTCCTATATCTGCCCTTTATTCATAAATTAAAGATACAGGATTGTTTACTGATTGTTTTATGTAGCAGTTATAATTAGGACTGTCTTAGTAATGTAACAGCCATACCTGGAACACATACATACCCACATTTATGCACACTACGCCCACACCCACCGCAAACACATACATGCATATGCACATACACATATACACACACATTCATGCAAGGGACTGGCATGGAAACTAATATCTTTTCTGTAGAACTTGGTAGTTGGTGAAATTAATTACTTATTTAGCTGTATGCCCCTTATGGAATGAGTTAGAAGATTTGTCACTTACGAATATTGCAAACATGGGCATAGCACACATTTAGCCTGCTTGGTTATGTGTGCATGCATATCTGCTCTGATGTGTGCCTGTTGTATGTGTGTGTGCGTATGTGTGCCTGTGCATGTGCAGGAGTAAGCACAGTCATATTTGTGTGCTGTTGCAGGAAGTGGGCATAGTGAATTTACCTGCATTGTTATAGAAAGAACAAGAAGAAATGCAGTTTTCAGTTGTCACTGAAGAGAGCTGTCTGTTTTCTCTTGTAGCTTTGCAATAATGTATGATAATTTTATGTAAAATGGTACAAAACTGCTTTGTGTGTATTAGTAGATCAAAATAAGATCAGAAAAATGATACCAGAGATGAATATGCTAATTAATTTCCTTATGCATTTATAATTGATAATGAATGGTGAGAAAATAAGTATTACTGTTCATTGAAGACAAGATATAAATTTATATATTTGAGGTGTATTTTTTATAGTGTTTGTGAAGCTGTAGGACTTACTTTCTGGTCATCCTTATATGATACGATGTTTTGATGTTGGGTTTTGAAATTGTTCTAGATTTAGGAGCTGCTCTTATGGCAGATTACAGCAGCCTTTGAATGGATGAACTAAATGAATTATCTCTACATTACTACCAGTACTAATTTGAGTGTCTGACTTCTGTAGAGACATCAGTATTTTTTAAGTACTGTTTTTAATCCCAGTGAATGTGTTGTATTATCAGTCAAGACCATAGACTTGCCAAGAATATTGCAGAAATATGATGAAACCTTTCCAAACATCTCATGAGTCTCAAGATGATGTAGCACAAGTATTTGGTTGAAAAAGTGCATCATTTATCAGAGCACCCAATCGATCATATGATAAATCTCTCTGGAGAATGAATGTGAATCTGCATCTGATTAAAGGGACTTGAAATACTGCCTTGTTGTCAATGTAGAGAAGACCACTGACAGGAAATATAAGCTGCAAGCTTTACATTTGAAAAATGGGAAAGAAAGAAAATCGTATGGGTATCTATATTCTCCTTATATATATATATATATATATATATATATATATATATATATTATATATATATATATATATATATATATATATATATATATATATATTTATAATTTTTTTTTTTTTTTTTTTTTTTTTTTTATAGTAAATTCAGTTATCAATCTAGCCCACCATGCAGAATGTCAGAGTTTCAAGATAACCATATATGTGGTTTTGTTTACAGTCGCATTCTGTGGCAGATCATCCTCAATCATACCATGACTTCATTTTTTATTGACTATCACTATTGCTCATTATCAGCAGTATGACCATCAATGCAACTGCTTTTATCATTAACAACATTAATATAATGAGGTTTATGGCCCTTTCATTTTCAAATTCCCCAACATGTCTCATGTAGTGCCATGAAGATACTTTTAAAGGACCAGCAGTTAACAGAAAAGTAACCAGGCTTTTTTTGGCTATTGACAATCTTTTACTGATGAAAATTATAAGGGTTTCCTAGCAATGCAAAGACATGTAAGATATCATTAACACGCTGTCTCACACAGTAAAACCCATGCCAAGAAATGAATGCATTCAGCCACAGTTATAAATTCACATACACTATAAATGAATTGTAACATAATGTCTTGTATTTTCCATCAGATTTTATTTACTTTCTTCAGATTAACTGTAAAATGTAATTAAAAATGGTCCCTATATTAATTATAAAATGTCAAGGAGGGTTAGAGAAACCCTAGGTGCGAGTGTTCTCACGTTCTCAATAAATGTCCCAACAATAACCCTTTAAAAGTATACCCTATGGGACTTCAAGTTGACAGTGACCAGTGCATACGGCACAACTATCATCTCATCCTGTTATGCCTCGGAGATGTTTAAGATACAAGTTATGAAGTGTTTGTTAGTATTTTGTATCTTGGGCATTACGTTAGAATTATTTTCAGGTACATTTTTATTATTTATGTATTTTCTGTGAATGTATAGTTAGTTGATGGATGAAGCTGAAATATGTGTATTTAATATTGTAAAGATGCATATATTGTACTTTTATTTATTTATGTCTGTTTGTTGTATTCACCCTTGCTAATCATTGGCTGCAAC
>NC_051425.1:25018438-25020938 GCF_015228065.2 Penaeus monodon | reverse complement strand
GGCCTTGATCGGAGTGAAGTTCATGTGGAAGGCCAAAACGAGTCCAAACCTGGTCTACTTACACCCTTTGCTACTGTTTTCGCTTCATGGTTAGGCTGTGCAAATGCTTCAGGCCACTTAGTAAAGTAGTCCATGGCGTCAACACAACCCGATTCTTCCTAGGTGTAGTAAGAAATGGGCCTATCGATCCATCGGTTTCCCGACGTGAGATATCTGTAATGGGGCTCTATCTCTCTTAGGAGTGCCTTTCTTTGCACCACACATCTTGCACTCCCAGCACCATGTGTCCACATCTTTTCGCATTCCAATCCAATAAAACCACACCCACAGTTTCTCAAGTGTCCTTTTCATCCCTATATGGCCACCACCAGTACCATCATGGGCCCATCTCAGGGTCTTCTCAAGCTTTCCTTGAGGTGCTACAGTTGCCCAGTACCTATTACTTATCCCCCAGGTCCTTTGCAATACACCACCATCATTCATCCGTAAACTGTTCCACATATGCCACAATGCCCTGGTTGATTAATTTTCTGCACAAGGTCCCAAGAAGGCCTTTTGCAACTTGCTTCAAGCCATTCTATTTCAGGGTAGAGATTACTATCCTGCTGCTGACATTCTGCCCACTCATCCATAGGTTTGTCATCCATTTCTCGTACAGTATCCCTCTGCACACTTTCCTTGTTGTCTTGATTTGATTCACTTCCTCGGCTAGCTTCCACTGGATCACGTTTGATGCAGTGTTTATATTCCATCTCACATGGGCGCCTACTTAAGCTGCCAGTATTACCATGGACTCATCCTGTGCGATGTTCAATGCGGTAGTTATATTGATCAAGCTTACCTACCCATCTTGTTAGTTTTGCCTCTAGGTTCTTCAAGGATCTGAGCCACCATAATGCTACATGATCTGTTCGAATGGTAAATTCCTTTCTGAAGGGTAAACTTTCGACCAAAGAATGCCACCTGCTGTGACTACTGCACATAGCCCTTCATTGCTAGTTTCAGTGTCAAGTAGGAATGACCTAAGGTCAGGAGCAAAACACCAATGCATTCTTGAGCTTCTGAAAGGCTTCTTGGCAATCCTGACTCCAACTCCATGACAACTTCCCTGTGAACTGATGCAGTGGGGAGGCAATGGCTACAAAATTCTTAACAAAGCGGTGGTAGTAAGTACAGAGTCCGAGGAAGCCACTCCTGTAAAGCTGTGACCTTCTGTGGATCTGTTTTCACACCTTGCTCACTCACAATATGGCCCAAGTAAGATACCTCACCCTGGAATAAGGTACATTTCTTCAGGTTCAGTTTGAGGTTTGCCCTACCCAACCTCTGTAAGACGTCCTTCAGTCTCTCTACTTCCTCCTCAAACGTGTTTCCATATACAATAACACCATCCAAATACACCAGTGATGTTTTACGCAGGTGCCCTTCTAAAGCCCACTCCATAAGATGCTCGAATGTAGCTGGTGAATTGCAAAGCCCCATTGGCATCACTTCCTATCCCTTACACAGGTTAAGGGATAGGAATCCTTTATAGTTACATCAGTCAGGGCCCTGTAGTCGACACAACACCTGTATGACACGTCCTTCTTTTTCACAAGCACAATTGCTGCTGACCAAGGACTGTTAGACTGCTCAATCTTCCCTTGCTCTGCCATCTGGTGTACCACATCCTCCATCTCTTTCCTACATGCAGGAATGACCCTCCTCCTTATAATGGTCACTTTTGGAAAACACATAATTGTTTTCAATCAGCAATTTCACCAACACTTCTGTCTTATCCTTAGTCATTTTTTTCCATCCACTCCATCTCATCTACCAAAAGGTCCAGGACTCTGCTTTCTTTCTTTCCCGATTCCTCAACCTGTTCATCTCCCTTAGTTTTCACTTTGCATATTCTCACAGCCATTTTTACCTCGCTAGACTCCACTTCTTCACACTCACCCAGCAGGGTACCTGTTTTCATGGTCACCACCTCATCAGTAGGCCAACAGGAGAATATACACTTAAATGGTTCACCCAAGCCATAACTTCCCACCAACTTCCGAGTTAGCCTACAGGATGCACCTACCTCTCGACTTGGCTCAACTCTAACATCCTCCGCTGAAATAGCATGTATGCCCGTTGTGGAACGTGGGATTACGGAGTTGGAAAGTTTCGGAATTCAGATAAACATCCTTTTGTTTGTCCAAATGTTTATAAGCTGATTACTGAAATTACAAAGAAATAACATATAAGAAAACATGCAAATTAAATTAGTTACAATTATATCAAAGAAAAGACATATTAATACAGAGAAATGTTATATTCAAAACTAACAAATACTTAACACTTGATATAAAGAAATTTAGTATTACAACATCAGATCATACAGTAATTATTTCAACTCACCGAAAATTATGATTTCCGAGCCCTCCTACTGGTTCCTTGTTTTGCGAGTCTTATACTCACTAAATGGCCAACGGACCTTATGTTCGCTGCCTGGACTGTGAGAAGCCTTATG
>NC_051425.1:25008438-25010938 GCF_015228065.2 Penaeus monodon | reverse complement strand
GGCGTGAAGAGTTCGATACGTTTTCATGAGCGTTACGTAAAGGCCTTTTTCGTATGCCGCTAAAATACGCATAGAAGGGACAACCTATCCGAATACTCAAGCAGCACACTGACCTCTGGTCCGTTAACCCCAGCGACGACCGGCTAGAAAAACGTCGACTTCTGAGACAAGTTTACGAATCGGACCTGTTTCGATTTTCGTGTTTTTTTTTATGGTTGATATTTTTCTGTGTATGTTTGATCTTGTTAAAACGATATCCTTGTTTTTTTCTATGTTTTTATTTTATCTTATTTACTTTTTTATATAAAAAAAATATGTTTATTTTGATGGTATAAAAGCGGGATGCATTTTTTTCCTGTGTGTATTTGATCGTGTTAAAGCGATATCCTTGTTTTTTGTTTTTTTTATTTGATTTTATTTATTATTTTTGTTCTTTATATTCAAAACTGGTGTATATTTTGATGGTAGAAAGTGATATGATTTTTTTTTTTTTGCATCACTTGTATGTTCTCTGTATTTTATTTTATTATTTTTATTTTATTTTTTTCTAAAATAAAAAGTATATATATTTTCATAATGTAAAAGAGACGTATTTTTTTCTTAATATCTATTTTGATTTGCTTATCTAGTGTCTTAAATTTCAATAATCAATTTTTGATATTTATAAAATAAGAAAACATATCAGTTTTTTTACACGTATTTTTGCAACACTTTCATTCATATATTTCTTACAATAGACATTTCATTGCAAGAAATACGTATGTTGGCATTAGTTTTTTCTATCTTACTGATTTCACCCTTTTCATTCACAAAGACATGACATGGCGGTCTACAATTTCAGAGCAAATCATTACACAGAGCAAGAATGTTTAAGTACGTATTTCCTCGCAAAGAAGTGAAGTTAGTTGAAAAAAAAACTTCAGGCCCGACGCACGCCCATCGCTTACGGTGTTCGCTCTTTCGCCAGATTACTCCTTTTAGGGCGAATCTGCTAAATTAGTATGGAGAGCTTCTCCCTCACCTTCCCCTTAGCCTAACCCTTTCCCTCTCTCTCCTCTTCCATCTCTCTCTCCTCCTTCCCTTTTCCTCATCCCTCTTTCTCCTTCTTCTCCTGTTCTCCATTCCATTTCTCCTTCCTTCTTTCCTTTTCCTCCTCTTTCCTTTTCCTCGTCTTCCTCCATCCTCCCCTCCTGTCTTTCTTCTTCCCTCTCCTCTTCGTCTCCTCCTCCATCTCCATCTCTTCTTCTTCTTCTTCCATCTCCTCCTCCTTTTCATCCTCCCTCTCCTCCTCCTACTACTACTCCTACTCGGCACCGCTTACCCGACCACCGGACCGTTAGCTGAGTCGGCCTGGCGTCAAGTATAAAAGCCGGGTCAGTGGTCCTCCACAGTTATTGTTATCGGGGCCGAGCCGACAGGAGGTCGGGGGCGTTCGGGAGAGAGAAAAGAGAGAGAAAAAAGTAATAATAACAAATTGTAAAAAAACAAACAGACTAACCAGATCCACTTCTGGATATGTGTTCTTATCTGAGATAATATCACAAAAAAGTTTCTTTTCAATAATTATCGATCAGTGAGAAGGCCGAGCCCAAGAACCGCCAGGAAAAAAGACCCACAATGTTACGACTGTTGACTTTAGTGTCGCTGGCGTGCGTCGCTTTGGCCGACGACGGCGAGTTGATGAAAGTGCCCACGTACCTCATGAACTACATCCTGGACTGCAAGAGGCAATCGATCGAGAGCGGCTACGGAGTCCCTGTCTATCAGACCAACATCAAGCAGTCGGGGACGTCGCAGCACGTGAGTCTCCTGGACTTGGATGAGCTTGAGGACTCGCTGAAGCAGGCGGTGCACAACGAGGCGGTTGTGGCGCACGTCCTGAGCCAGGTGAACGACGCGGTCAAGACGGCCACCGACAACCCGAAGGCAAGGTCCGGCTGTACGGTCGAGAACCACATCCAGATCGCCATTCCCCCGCGGGAGATGGACGAGTTCAACGACCGTGTGCAGATGCTCATTCAGCAGAACAGTTTCCTTCTTCTGGAGCAGATTAACACACTTTTCGCCTTCAAACTGCGTTCGCTGAAGAGTGACATGGAAAAGGTGATTAAGCGGAGGTACAACGCCCTCGAGAGCAAGTTGGACTTGATCATGGGAGCGCTCGGCGTCGAAATGCCCGAGGAATCCAAGCCAACCACCGACGACGACGTCGACAACCCTGTGACTGAAATGCCGGAAGTCATCACCGATTCCGTGTTCCCCAGCCTGGTCCCTCAGCCCGACCCCAGCCCAGAGCCCGAGCCGGTGGCAACGCCCGGCCCCAATCCCGCAGCCCGAACCGACGGTACAACCGGTTCCTGAACCCGCCCCCGAACCCATTGCAGAACCAGAACCGACGTCTCGACCAGATCCCGACGACGATGACGACGACGACTTAGACTTCACGGAGCGACCCGACACCACGGAGGACCCCAACTCAGGCGACCAGTCGAGCGACGAA
>NC_051425.1:24988438-24993438 GCF_015228065.2 Penaeus monodon | reverse complement strand
GCGAAGAAACAACTCCAGCGTCATCTGCCAGTAGCTAGGAATTCCTGTGAGTTCCGTCCTAAGTTTTTTTGTTTTTTTTTCCAGGTGTAATTTCAATGTTTATTCGATTTTTTTTTTTTATTCAGTTTGCTTTCTCTCTCTCTCTCTCTCTCTCTCTCTCTCTCTCTCTCTCTCTCTCTCTCTCTCTCTCTCTCTCTCTCTCTCTCTCTCTCTCTCTCTCTCTCTCTCTCTCTCTTTTCCAATTTTATCGTTCAGCAATGTTATCTGTTTAGACTTTTTTGATGATAACCGTTCCTTTGCTGAAATTCAGTTTTGTTTTTATTTATGTATTTAGATTCTGTTTGAATGTTCATTGTTCATCTTTCAATGTTTTATTCAACGGTTTATAATGGCATTACTTAGATTAACTTGTTTTTAAGTCTTATAAGTATTGCTAATATTATCGTTA
Organism: Penaeus monodon; assembly: GCF_015228065.2. NCBI lineage: Eukaryota > Metazoa > Arthropoda > Malacostraca > Decapoda > Penaeidae > Penaeus > Penaeus monodon. The sequence continues at coordinate 24,992,990 of NC_051425.1, read as the reverse complement.
TCATCACAACCACAGATACTGCCATCATCACTTTGAAACTTTCATATTTTTATTAATTCCTAAATATTCTCAGTTGTAATAATTTACCTCTTTTCACCATGTCAGGTTTGACTAAGACAGGGATATGTAAGTACTAATGGCAGGGTCGAGATGGAAGATGAAATCCAAAAAGTTGTAATTGAGAAACGCACAAAAACACGTATGTTTTCTCATTTAAGGTTGCATGTTTTGTCAGTTAGTTATTCAAATAAACTTCAGAAATAATTTTTCTTTCCCTGTCTCTTCTCCCTTTCCCTTTCTTTCGACCCCCCCCCCTCTCTCTCTCTCTCTCTCTCTGTCTGTCTCTGTCTCTGTCTCTGTCTCTGTCTCTCTCTCTGTCTCTCTCTCTGTCTCTCTCTCTCTCTCTCTCTCTCTCTCTCTCTCTCTCTCTCTCTCTCTCTCTCTCTCTCTCTCTCTCTCTCCCCTCTCTCTCTCTCTCTCTACAATTAACCTAAATATGGACCCGAAATGTTTAATTAAGTTAGCTAACTTTTACACGTTAAAAGATCATTTATTATAAGCGAGAGGAAGTAGACATATGTTCTCTCTCTCTCTCTCTCTCTCTCTCTCTCTCTCTCTCTCTCTCTCTCTCTCTCTCTCTCTCTCTCTGTTTTTGTTTTTGTTTCCGTTTCCGCTCCCCTCCCCCCCCTCTCTCTCTCTCCCTCCCTCCCTCCCTCTCCCTCTGTTTTTGTTTCAGTTTCCGTCCCCCCCCCCCCTCTCTCTCTCTCTCTCTCTCACCACACACCCACACACACACACACACACACACACACACACACACACACACACACACACACACACACACACACACACAAATATATATACAGGCAGACAAACAGAGTCTGAATCCTAGACGTTCATACAAACGCCAACCTCGGTCGGCTGAGTAAAATTATGTCAATATATATATATATATTTTTTTTTTCTTTCTTTCTTTCTTTTTTTTTTTATACCACATACCTTATGACAGCCATTTAATTATACATCAGATACTATGATATATTTCGTTGAAACCTTAATTAGCATCGGATAGGTTTTCATGGTGATTAACAAGGGCGTTATTCATTACCTCTTTTGGCTCATTTATTTTAAAATTCATTAGTAATGACGTTTCTATATATTATACTTGAAGGTTACGTGTAAAGAAATACATATACGTATATATATCATGGAAACCATCTTGTGAATATGCAAGCGATATTTTTCATATTAGCACCGAAAAATATTAAATATTTTCTCTCAAAAATCATGCACGGTTTTCATGCCAATAGAAATGAAGTGTGACGTGCCAAGACAGATTTCACACGTATACAGGAACAAAGCACTAATCAGGTGAAAAAGAGTACATCTGTATAATACACACAGTCTCTCCCTCTCCCTCTCCCTCTCCCTCTCTCTCTCTCTCTCTCTCTCTCTCTCTCTCTCTCTCTCTCTCTCTCTCTCTCTCTCTCTCTCTCTCTCAATCTCCCTCCCTCACCCACTCTTTCCCTCCCTCTCACAGTTTAATACAGACCCAAAATCAGCATATGATCACAAAACAGCCTCCTTCATCCCAAAAAGGTCCAAGCAGCGATGTACCAGTCATGTGTGGTACGTACCAGCTGCAACCAGGCCAGTCACTCACCGTAGCTACGCCTTACCACCCGAAAGTTTATCCGAACAGATTCACTTGTTCGTGGACTTTCAAGGTGAGTTTCCCTGTGTTGTTGGAAGGAGGAGCTGAGGTGACGTGGAGGCATGAGAAGTTATTGTGTGTGTGTGTGTGTGTGTGTGTGTGTGTGTGTGTGTGTGTGTGTGTGTGTGTGTGTGTGTGTGTGTGTGTGTGTGTGTTACGAGTTATACAGAAATGAATGAACACGCAAGAACAAGTATAAATATGTTTCAATCTGTGCGAGCCTTTGATTTGCTGCAACATACTTTTTTGGGGGGAGAGGGGGAGGGTTGCTTATTCAAAATTCGAGAAGCATATCAATAGGATTTTTATAATGTAACTGAACCAAAGGGCGACCGTCTTTACATACTTAGTGAGAAACCGTCCTGGTGAACTCTGACAAGAAATACAAAAAAAGAATACGTTACTGGATGTGATATATAGACTAACACAGACCAATGTCCAGTCACGACGTAAATACAGAAAACCGTACGACTATAGAGAGCGACGGTTGCCTGGCACGGAGCGAGGTTAACACACAAATCACCAGAATGAGTACAATGTTTTTTTTTTTATCCAATAGTAAGGAGACAAGGAAAAAACAAATGTCTGAACACGGCTGAGAAAGAAAGAAAAAAAAAAATTTCATCCTTCCGGAAGACAAAACACTCCAGTACACAGGCTGCTCTCAGTGGAGTAACTTTTGCTAATTATTTCTACTATAGCTATTGGCCATCCTTCATATTCACCTGCTTTGGCACCATGTTATTTTTTCCCCTCTTCCCTAAAATCAAATCGGCATTTAGGGGAATCGCTTTGAGTCAGTTATTACAGTAAAAGTGAATAAAAAATAAAGTAAATATAAATATACCTACTGAAACACCTGACAGAAAACATCCTACAACACAGCTTTAATCAATGGAAAACAAGAATGGAACGATAGCCAGTTGCAGAAGGGGATTATGTAAATAGAAGAAAAAAAACGAAATAGTTCTCTTCATAATGATAATTGTATTACAACACTGTTGGATTACATCCCGAATGCCATCCGTTTTTCCAGGCATCGAGTGGCAGTGAGATCGCCTTCTCCTGCAGTGAATTTAGGCTTGATACAATAGGCAAGGACTTCCTCGGCGTGACACACGTCGTGGGGCAAACTATTAAAAGGTGAGGAGGATGGTGATTGTGATGATGACAGATGACGGAGATAATGTTCGTGATTGTGACTAATGGTGTTGGAGAAAGGTAGCTGTGATTGTGACTATGACTGTTGGTGATGATGATAAAGAGGAGGAGGAGGATTAAATTACTGATAATGAAGAGGAGGAAAGATCAGGGTGGTGGTGATAAAAATTATAATAGTAATAATAACAATAATAAGGATTATAATAGTAACAATAACTATAACAAGGATTATAATAGTAATAATAACAATAATAAGGATTATAAAAGTCAAAATACAGTAATAACTTCATATATTACATTAAAATAAATTACTTCTTTTGCTAACACTTCAACAAGAGATCTTCAAACTATTCCGTTACAGACCCAATTACCAATTATTTACCATTCTTCTTTATTTTCTTTTTCCTAATTCATATTTTATTCCCCCCCAAAAAAGATTTAAAAAAACCAACAGACCTCAGGTGACAACATCGGGCGGCAAACTCGACCTTATCTTCAGGTCAAACAAGAAGAGAATTGCCAGAGGTTTTAAATGCCTCGTTTCTGATCTCGGTATGTACTCATTGTCGTTGAGGGCATAGGAGACAGGGACTGAGGCCCAATGATGTTGCCGTGAGGGCCGTAGGAGACGGGGACTGAAGCCCAGTGGTGTTGTGTGTGGATGGGGGGTAGGAGACGGGACTGAGGTCTAGCCTTTGCCTCAACTAATTTTGCATGGTCAATTCTTCTCCTCTCGTTTTCCTTCTCTTCTTCATCCTCTTCTTATGTCAGCTTATCCTAGTCGTTAACTAATTTTACCTTTTTCGCCACAATACTTTATCATAATGCTATACTTGGGAGGACTTCTTAGTAATTTGAATACACCGCTAATTCCATTAGATGACGCAGCATTTTTTTCATTAAGAAATAATCAGTATGTTGATGTAGTTTGAATCGTGCGTCGAAAGAAAGAAGGAAGAGAAATGGTAGGAGGGAGGAAGTGTGGGAAGTAGAGAGGGAAGAGACAAGAAAGAAGGGAAATAGGGAGGGAGTTAGAGAAAAGAGCAGGTGAGGGAGAGAGAAGGGAGGTAGAGGGGTGAAGGGATCGAGAGTACAGAAGGGAAGGGGTGGGAAAATTATGGGAGAGAAGGATAGGAGTAAGGATGAGAGGAAGGGGGGAGTAGGAAAAGAGGGAGGATAGAGGAAGAAAAAAAAGGGAGGGGAGAGAGAGGGTGAAATTGGAGGAAAGAAGAAAGAAGGAGGGAAATAGGTGGAAGAATGAGGAAAGAAAGAAGGTGGTATAAGAAAAGGTGGTAGGTAGGGAAGGGGGTTAAAGGAGAAATGAAGAGGAGGAAGAAAAAAATAAGGTAGAAACAGAGCGCGAAAGAGAAAGAGAGAGAGAGAAAAAAGATAGAAAGGAAAGAGAAACTAATAAAATACTGCAAATAAAGCACCCAAGATATAATCCTTACTCCGATGCGTTTTTTTTTTCTTTTTCTTTTTTTTCAGCCGTGCCAACAACAACGACCACCACAACTACCACCACAACTACCACAACAACTACCACAACAACTACCACGACTACACCCAGTACTACAACAACAACTACCTCGACTACACCCAGTACTACAACAACAACTACAACTACAACAACTACCACAACCGAAGCACCGTTGCCTCTTTCCCATGCTTCGTGTG
>NC_051425.1:24965938-24975938 GCF_015228065.2 Penaeus monodon | reverse complement strand
ATAATAACGGTGATAATCATCATCATAATAATCATGATAACAACAACAATAATAATAAAGATGATAATAATAAAAATAATGATATTAATTATGATAATAATAACAATGATGAAGAAAATTATAATAATGATGATGATGATGATGAAGATAATGATTATTATTATCATTATTATTATTATTATTATTATTATTATTATTATTATTATTATTATTATAATCATCATCATCGTCATAACGATGATAATGATGATAATAATGATGATGATGATGATGATGATGATGATGATGATAACCATAACAATAACAACAATACAGTAGTAACAACAATTATAATGCTAATAGTAATAATAATAATAATGATAATGATAATAATAATAATGATAATAATGATTAATAATAATAATGATAATAATAAGGATAATGTTGATAACATTAATAACAATAATTATGATGATTATAATGAAAATAATAACAGTGACAATGACAATAATGATAATGATAAATGGTGGCAAATAGAAAGTGATGATTATAATGATAACACGATAATAGGATGGTGTTGATAATGATAATAATACTAACAACAGTGATAAGAACAATGACGATGGTAATGATGAGGATGATAATAATAGTGATAAGAAATAATGACAGTAATAGTGGTAACAGTGATGACAGTGATGAGAATGATTATATAATAACCATGATAGGGATGATAATAGTAATATCAATGATGATAATAATGATGATAGTAATAATAATAATGCTAACAACAAAAACAATAACAACAAAAACAATAACAGCAATAATGATAATAATAATAGTAATAATAATAATAATAATGCCAATAATAATAATGATAATAATAGTGTTAATAGTAACAATGATAATGATAATTACAAAGTTGATAATGATAATGATTGTAATGATAATGAAAATGATAATTATTATCGTGGTGATAATAATAATAATAATGATAATAATAATAATAATGATAATAATGATAATAATAATAACAATAATGATAAGTAATAATGACACTAATGATGGTGGTAAAGATAATAATAATAATTATAGTAATGACAAAGATAATTGTGACATTAGCAATGTTAAGGATAATTAGAAATAATTAGGATAATAATGAAACAATAATGATACTAATGATGGTGATAATGATAACGATAATGATAATGATAATTACAATAATAATGATTACATTAATGATATTGATAGTAATGATGACGATAATAACAATGATAATGATAATAGTGAGGGTGATAATAACAGTAATGCTAACAATGATAGTAGTAATGATAATGGCCACAATTTTATTGATATGATAATGATGATATTGATGATGATAATGACTATCTAATAACGATAACAGTAATAATAACACCAATGATAATAATAATAACAATGATGATAATAATAGTAATAATAATAACTATAATGATAGTAATAATGATAATAATGATGATAATGATGATGATGATATAATAATGGTAAATGATGATGATAATAATAATAATAATAATAATAATAATAATAATAACAAATAATAAAAAATAATATAAACAACAGCAACAACAATAATAATGATAATAACAATAATTATTATGATAATAGTTATAATACAAATCTTAATAACAATAACGATAACAACAACAATAATAATAGTATCGTTATTATTATTATTATTATCTTCACTATTTTGTTGCTGTTATAACAGTGGTTGTTTCAATCATTGTTATCGTTGATGTTGATATCAATGTCCTCATTACTGAACATTTCACATAGTTACCCCTATTTTCACAATATATTTTCATTATATGTTGTAGCAGATATGAAATTATTTTTTACTGTATTTGTTTAGTTTTGCTTTTGCAGGTATCATTATTGTTAGTCTTCTTATTATTTTATCACCATTATCATCATCTTCAGCCTTAGGAATGGTCGTAGTTGCAGAAGCAATATTAGTTTAGTATTATTACTACATTTTAGTTAATAATGATGAACCGCATTCATGTTCACAGACGTAGAAAAGGTATGAATCAAAATACATATTGTGGTGCTATTCATTCTCGTTCATGACTTTTTCTACAAATAATGATGGGCATTATGGCGATTATTAATAATGGTTATTTACAAAATAGGTTGCGCGTATTTTTGTTAATCGACGAATTCATAAACTAGTAAATTTTGAATCTAATCCCTTATCTAAAAACAAATTCACATCAGAGACAAGAAATGATAGTAGTAGTAGTAGTAGTAGTAGTAGTAGTAGTAGTAGTAGTAGTAGTAGTAGTAGTAGTAGTAATAGTAGTAGTAGTAGTAGCAGTAGTAGTAGTAAAAGAAAATGCGAAAAAATATCGCAAATGAAACTATACTTACAAAAAAAGGATCAATGTAAATACTGGTAAGGAATATAAGTAGCTCATAATACGGAATATATGAATGAACAGAAAATTTCGGAATGTGTAATAAGATCACACACGTTCTCCAATAAATAGAAGATTAAAATCATGAATAAGTAGACGTAACATAATTTACTTTCATAGTATAAAGGAGAATATAAACAAATAGTAGTTGCAATAGTAGTCTTAGCGGTTGCAGTGTTCAATGTTTATTAAATAGAATAATCAGTTAGTCAGGCACACTGATGATAAAAGACATAGTCAAGAACAAGAAAGAAAAATATCAATATAAATCACAGAAACACTAATAGCAGTAACTTCAGCTATCTTCGCTACCGCATTCTGTTGTTATGAAAATGAATAAAAGAAAGGAAGAAAAAAAACAAACATCTTTCTTTGTCATAGTAAGAGCAAAAAAAAAAAAAAAAGAAAATATCATTATTAAAAAGAGAATATGTGGGAATTAAAAATAACAACGATGACATTTCATTTTTACGGTAAAAGAAAAGAAGAAAACATTACATAATGTTTTCGAGACCCTAAAAACAGTGGTCTTTGGGGTATTAAGTGATATTAAGTGAATGAATAAACGAAATAAATTGATATGAAAGGCAACAATATCTCTTCCTGTTTCGCAATGAGAAAATTAGATTGTATAGCGCGATGCCGTGTTCTTGTTTATTTTCAATTGGAATGATAACCACATTAATGAACAAGATAATTTTGATAAGATTAATGATGGTAGTCATAATAATAACAATAAGGTACCAATAATTATAGTAGCAATAATACACTCACCACTCTTACTACTACAGCTGCTATTAATAGTGCTATCACTACTATTACTACTACTGCTACTATTACTACAGTTGCTACTACTACGACGACGACGACGACGACGACGACTAATCCTACTTCTACTATTACTGCTACTACTACGACTACTAGTACTACTACTAGTACTACTACTACTACTACTACTCTCTTACTCCTACCCCTATTCCGACTGTCACTACCGCTACCACCAATACTACTTCTTAACCTTACTTCTACAGAACTACTACTGTTACTGCCCCTACTACTACAGCACTCCTCCTCCTCCTCCTACTACTACTACTACTACAACTACTACTACTGCTACTACTACTACTACTACTACTACTACTACTACTACTACTACTACTACTACTACTACTACTACTCTTTCACAGTGAACAAAACCAGCCAAAGATGGAAGTGGTGGAGACCCTGGTAGCCGTGGCCCTCGTGGTGTTGGCAGCGGTGTTCCTCGGGTCGTTGGCGGCGCTGGCTCTCCTGTGCTACCGGAGGGCGAGCAGCACGAAGCAACATCAGCTGTTTTCCAATCCGGATATGAGGTGAGGGTCTGGTTGAGGGATGGGGGGATGGGGTGAGGTTTATTTATATTTTATTTGTTTATATATATATATTTTGTTTATTTATATGTATTCATATGTTTGTTTGTTTCCGCTTTATATTTTTGTGGCTAAGGGAAGGTTGTTCGTGAGGTTTGTGGTGGGGTTTCAGTGAGGTGAGGGATCATATTTTTTTTTTATTTCTTCAGTAATTTCCATTTCAATTCTTCCTTTTTTACTACTTCCACCATTTTATTTCTGCATAACATATTTTTCCTTCTTCCTTACTGCTCCGTTGAACAATTATTTTAGAAAAAAAAAAATATATATAATGAGAGGCGCGCGACGTCCTCCGTAACACGCTCCTAAAAAAAATATAATTTTACTCTCTACTTACATATCCCCGAACTTATACCTTTCACTTACCTCTCTCTTTATCAGTCAATCAATTTTCTATCCCATCTTTTCATCTACTTATTTAATATTCTTTACACAGACCGGAAGTTGAACTAATAAGCGGAGGAGACATCTGGAGCGAGTTAGAACTGGACGATGTTCGACTGGCTCCGCAGATCGACAAGATCCTGAATGACACGCAATGGGTGGACGATGCTACGGGTGAGAGAGGGAGAGGAAGAAAGAGAGGGAGAGGGAAAGAAAGGGAGAGGGAGAGAGAGAGAAAGGGAGGGAGCGGGAGAGAGAGAGGGAAAGAGAGGAAGAGGGAGAGAGATAGGAAAGGGAGGGATGAGAGGGAGAGAGAGTCTGTTTCATTTTGCCTCTAAATTATCTCCTGTGTGCAAGGGGTTACCATCCACTGGCGGCGAGGGATTTGAAAGCAGGTCAGCAAAATTGCTAGAAGAGATCGCTACCGTTGTACCACACAGCACAGAGAGAGAGAGAGAGAGAGAGAGAGAGAGAGAGAGAGAGAGAGAGAGAGAGAGAGAGAGAGAGAAAGGGGGGTGAGAGAGGGAATGGAGAGAGATGGATGTGTATATATAAATAAGTGTGTATGCCTATATCTGTTTGTCTGTGCGTGTAATATATCTGCGTATATATGTGCTTAACATGTACATATGTACTTAGATGCATATATATGAAAAAAATTGAAACCCCAATATCATATAAGACAATAATAATAATAATAATAATAATAATGATAATAATGATAAAAATGATAATAATGATAATAATGATAATAATAATGATAATAATAATAATAATAATAATAATAATAATAATAATAAAAACGACTTTCCCCCAGGTGTGATTCCCCACTGCCTCGCCATCCTCAAGCTCTGCCACCAGATGACGGAGCGACTCGTGGCTACGACCATGACGCCCATTCACAAGGATAAGCTTCACGATATTATTGAGGTGAGAGATGGATGGGAGGGAGAGGGAGGGAAGGTGGGGGAAGGAAGGAGGGAGAGGGAGGGAAGGGGGGAAGGAAGGAGGGAAGGGGGGGAAGGAAGGAGGGGGAGGGAGGGAAGGGGGGGAAAGGAAGGGGGAGAGGGAGGGAAGGTGGGGAAGGAAGGAGGGGAAGGAGGGGGAAGGAAGGGGAGAGGGAGGGAAGGTGGGGAAGGAAGGAGGGAAGGGAGGGAGGTGGGAAGGGGAGGGAGAGAGGGAGGATGTGTGGGAGGGAAAGAAGATGGTAAGGGAGGGGGGAGGGAGAGGGGAAATGCTGGAGATAGGTATAGAGAGAGAAAGGAATGTGTGTGTGTGTGAATAGAGAGAAAGAATACACACACACACACACACACACACACACACACACACACACACACACACACACACACACACACACACACACACACACACACACATATATATATAGAGAGAGAGAGATAGATAGATACATAGATAGATATAAATGAGAGAGTCCTTCAATAGTCCAATATCGAGAGTCCATCCATCAATTGTCTGTGTTGTTCCAGCTTCACAAAAAGTATGTGTATGGATGTATTTCTTTTATATATATAACTTGGCTTCAATTGTTACACTAAAAACACGGTAATGATTTCCAATGTATCTTACTATTTTTATCAGTTTATTCATTGCTAACTTATCCCCCCCCCAATTATCTGTCCATCAGAAAACTAGTAATATATATAACGGTCAAAATAACGCATAGATCAGATCAGTTATATAATCAATTCATAAGTTACGCAGCAAGGAAAAAACAAACAAACGCGCGAATGACCATTAAATACTGTACAAACGACGCCATTGATAATTATTTTCTCACTGAATTATTTTTTTTTTATGAAATACGTTTGTGAAAATTATGATAATGAATAAACGGGAGACAGATAATTTATAAAATAGTGAATTATTTACGATACATTTTTTTCTCCGCGTTGTACGTAACGAAAAGCGGTTCAGCGAACAATGCACCTCTCACTTTAGATAATTATTACGTGATCATTTACGTGATTATTTCTTTTCACTAAGCTATAAAAGTGCTCATGGGCCACACACAAAAAAATCAAACTTGATAGACCATTCTGTTTTTTTTTTTATGTTTGCTAATGCTGTTATTAAGTTTTACAAAACTTTTATTTATATTTATCAAGGGATATTAGTTCCCGAAATGATATGTGTGTTAGAAGTGATGTTATGGTTTTCCGAATAGTCCAAGGGCTTAAGGGACCGACCCTGGAGCAGGGGGGGGGGGGGCTGGAGCGGCTGGAGGGCGATTTGAGTTACATGCACTGCGGTAATCGCACATGCGTGGGGAAACTACCAGTCGAGTATCAGACACTTGCTCGGGTTATTTCTTAGTGTAACAGGGCCATAAGCGCCATAACGTGAAACGGGATTTCCGCTCTTCTACCCACCTACACATAGGTCTACTTTTGCTTGTTCTTAACATACATGCGGCGTTTAAAAACGAGAATATCAGTTCGGGAATGTCTAACGAATGTTTAAGACTGCATATGAATACCATTTGATGGAATCAACATTGATTTATAATGAAATGATTTCGAAAAAAAATCGCATTTAACATTCCGCGTTTGGGGATATTTACTCATGAATTACGGCTTGTTTTGGGGCTTCCTGGTAATATGTTGTAGCCTAGACATTACTTAATAAGTATCCCATATATAAAATGTATGCGATCAAAAATTAAAGATTAGACGTAATGTTCCGAAAGCATGGAGTGACCCGGGATCCATTTACATAGTTAACACCTTGTTGCCAACATACATGCAGCGTTAAAACATTACATACTAATATCAGTTTTGTGAATGTCTTACGAATGTTCAGATACTACATGTGAATACTTTTGATGGAATCACATTTATTTATAGTGAAATGAATCCCCCCAAAACTTGAAAACAAATCGCATACAACATTACACGTTTGGGTATATTTACTCAGAATTACGGCTTGCTTTGGGACTTCCTCTTAATATGTTGTAGTCTAGACGTTAATTAATAAGTATCCCCTGTATAACATATGTGCGACCAATAATAAAAGACCAGACGTTATCTTTTGACAGCATGCTAAGAGCGCGAAACTGGATGGCTGCAGGCGAGAATGTACTTTCACGATATTTTACTGAGCCTCGCCAGGGCTATGCCCACGAAGGGAGCCAGCCGAGACCTGTGTCGACTATGCCGACTCAGCTGGTGCTGACTCGACTGAGCTTAATCCTTACCCGCCGTGGTGCCCAGCTTCTTCGCAAATCTCAATACTATATGAATATAATAATTTTTGACAGATATTGTCATCTGGAGTTCTCCATTTCTTAAAAATCGAAAAAATATGTATATATATATTACTATTTTCTGGTTTACATTACTTTTTTCATGATTTACTTTATTTACTAACGTTTCAGACAAGTGTATCTAATTTCATAAAAAGGTACTTTTACAATTTAGCTATTGAAAACCGTGTGTGTGTGTGTGTGTGTGTGTGTGTGTGTGTGTGTGTGTGTGTGTGTGTGTGTGTGTGTGTGTGTGTGTGTGTGTGTGTGTGTGTGTGTGTGTGTGTGTGTGTGTGTGTGTGTGTGTGTGTGTGTGTGTGTGTGTGTGTGTGTGTGTGTGTGTGTGTGTGTGTGTGCTTGCGTGTGTGTGGTGGTGGTTATATGATGTCCATCATTCTGTACGTGGATACAACAATTTTTGACTGTGATAATGTGTCATTTGTTCGCAGGTGGCGCTGTGTGTGACGGTAGTGTGGGCATGTGCTTTGGTGTCCTGGAGCAGTGTGTTCAGCCTCGTCTTACAACACTCAGTTTCCTCCACCCTTCTCACTTCAAACACGACGGTCCCACAATCATTACACACCCAACGAATATGAATGACCCATCTTTCGGTCATCGTGGCGGCTGCCTGCATGATGGACGAGTAGATCGGGCATGGCTGGGAATCCGGTCTCCTGAAGCTTTACAGCTCTCTCCTCCTCATCGCTCCTCTCTCGCCGTACCTCCTTCACACGACTCACTCTTATGAGCCCTGCGTTGATCGCCATCTTTCGTATGTTCAAAAGATATCTGTTCCTATACTCCTTCTCTCTCTCTCTCTCTCTCTCTCTCTCTCTCTCTCTCTCTCTCTCTCTCTCTCTCTCTCTCTCTCTCTCTCTCTCTCTCTATATATATATATATATATATAATATATATATATATATATATATATATATATATATATATATATATATCTTTCTCCCATTTTCGTCTCCCTCTCTAACTTGCTCCCTCCCTCCCGACCCCCTTTCTCTCTCGCCTCCCCTCTCCTCTTATTTTCTTCCACTCTCGTTCACTTGTACACACCTCTCCGTATCTAGTTACCATTAACTTTCATTCACGCGTGTACAAATGCACGTAATGCAAATGCACTTAAACAAAGAGCAGTTACAGTGCCTTCTAGTGTTCGTTTTAAAGGTGTTCGATTACAAAAACAGCGTAAAACTATACGTATTATTATCGGACATGTGCAATACCTGATTCTTTCTAGGTATATGGTCTATACCACCACCACCACCATCACCAATAAATAATAGTTATAGAAATAGTTGCTGCTATTGCATTTAACATACTCAAAAGTTCAGTAAGTAAGAATTAAGTAATAATAAAATCACTAAGTGTAATTCAAATGCAATCAAAATATCATGCAATGTAAGTATTACCTGTTCATCAAACAATAAAATTCCTTAAAATATAATTAAATACAATCATCAAGCTTGTTAATCAGAATTTTAAACAATATTATGCATCACATTGAAACAGGTTACCAAAAATGTTATTGGAATAATATCCAATATTATGCAACAAAATTAATCTGTTCATCATATCATGTAACCAGTTCATGAAATTCATGTCAGTAGAATATCACACACTATCAAGCAATGTAATAACCTATTTATTAACATTTTCTAATACTATAATGTCATATAACATAATTAAAGAGCAACTCCTTTCTTCCTCAGGTGTTGCGTGAGGCAGCAATGGCACATGAAACTTTCCATGGTTGCTTTACGGAAGATGCAACATGTGACACTGCAGAATGTTGAAAGCAAGGTTGCTACCATGCAACAATAGTGTCTTTTTTAATGTGCATTGAAGTTTGTTTACCACTGCTGATGTAACTTTTTACCATACATGAAGTAGCTTTTATTTACCATGCAGTTACAGTATTTATCATGCATGAAGCTGCTATTTCTCATGTATGAAGTTACTGTTGATCATGTCTGAAGTTACTTTTTGCCATGCATATAGTAGCTGTCAACTATGTTGGAAATAACTGTTTACCATGCCTGAAACAGCTATTTACATGCACAAGTTAACTGTGTGCCATGTCTGAAGTACTGGTATTTATGTACCATGTATAATGTACCTAATTACCATGTCTGAAGTAGTTATTATCATGCATAAAATAGTTATGTATTTAACATGTCCTAGCACTAGAGTAACATAATTTAATAATGTTAAATGTTTTAATAAGTGATATTTCGTTACCTTCAGTGCACTGGATTAAATTTTTACTCTGACACTGAGCACTAGAGAAATCTCAAGTATATACAATATAAAGAAAGTATATTGGTACAGTTTCCCCCTAGTGAAAAAGGAAGAGAAACATAAACAATCTAAAATCTCATTAATGACATTTTAAATTATATATAAAGGATGACAAATATTCATCCTTTGCCCCAAAAGTAGGTGCGAGAATATGATGTGATCTTGATAAGTCATAAACCAAAGGTATGAAAAGTACA